>NW_026894888.1:0-61541 GCF_032452875.1 Bos javanicus
TACGTGATCACTACATGATAGTCATGTGATCAGTCCATGCTCAGTCCACGGTATCAGTGCATGATCAGCCACGTGATCAGTGCATGATCTGTCACATGATTAGTGCATGATCATCCACGTGATCAGTGCACGGGTAGTCATGTGATCAGTGCATGATATAGCCGTGAACAGTGCATGATCAGTCTCGTGATCCGTGCATGATGCCACGTGATCAGTGCATGATCAGTCACCTGATGGGTGTATGATCATTCACGTGACCTGTACATGGTAGCTACATGATAATTGCATGATCAGCCACGTGAGTAGTTCATGATAGCCATGATACTGCAGTCTGATCCACGTGATCACTGCACTGATCAGTGCATGTGACCGGTACATGATCCCAGCACGTGAATGCAGTGCATGATCAGCCAAGTGAGAGCAGTACGCATGATAGCCACGTGATCAGTGCATGATCAGACACGAGATCAGTGCATGATCAGTCACGTGATCAGTGCATGATCAGACACGAGATCAGTTCATGATCAGTCACGTGATCAGTGCATGATCAGCCGTGATCAGTGCATGACCAGCACGTGATCAGTGTATGTCCAGAAGTGATCAGTGCATGATGCCACGTGATCAGTGCATGATCAGTCACGTGATCAGTGCATGTTCAGTTATGTGATCAGTGTATGATCAGCCACGTGATCAGTGCATGATCAGCCACATGATCAGTGCATGATCAATTACGTGCTCAGTGCATGATCAGTCACGTAATCAGTACATGGTAGCTACGTGATCATTGCCTGATAAGCCACGTGATCAGTGCATGATGCCACGTGATCAGTGCATGATGCCACGTGATCAGTGCATGATCAGTCATGTGATACGTGTGTGATCAGCCACATGATCAGTGCATGATGTCCACGTGATCAGTGCATGACAGCCACGTGATCAGTGCATGAGAGCCACGGGATCAGTGCATTATCAGTCACGTGATACATGTGTGATCAGCCACGTGATCAGTGCATGATGAGCCACGTGATCAGTGCAGGATCAATTACGTGATCAGTGCATGATCAGTCACGTGACCAGTACATGGTTGCTACGTGATCGTTGCATGATCAGCCACGTGAGCAGAGCATGATAGCCACGTGGTCAGTGCATGATCAGTCACGTGATCAGTACATGATCAGTCCGTGAACAGTGCATGATCATTTAGGTGATCTTTGCATGATCAGTCACGTTACCAGTATATGGTTGCTACGTGATCATTCCATGATGAGCCACGTGAGCAGTGCATGATAGCCACGTGATGTGTGCATGAGTTACGTGAGCAGAGTATGATCAGCCACGTGATCAGTGCATGAGTGCCACGTGATCAGTGCATGATATGTCACGTGACAGGTGTGTGATCAGCCACGTGAACAGTGCATGTTCAGCCACGTGATCAGTGCATGATAGCCACGTGATCAGTGCATGATCAGTTAAGTGAGCAGTGTATGATCAGCCACGTGATCAGTGCATGGTCAGACACGTGAACAGTGTATGATCAGCCACGTGATCAGTGCATGATATCCAAGTGATCAGTGCATGATCATCACGTGATCAGTGTATGATCAGCCACGTGAACAGTGCATGCTCAGTCACGTGATCTGGGCCTGCTGAGCTGCGTGATTACTGTCTGCTCATCTGCTTGACAATTGCCAGCTGAGCTGCACGATTCCTGCCTGTCATCTGCTTGACAATTGCCAGCTGTGCTGTGTAATTCCTGCCTGCTCAGCTGCTTGATTATTGCCAGCTGAGCAGCATGATTCCTCATACCTGAGTTCCATGATTATTGCCTGCTGACTGTTTGATTCGTGCCTACTCAGCTCTTTGTTTATTGCCTCCAGAGGCACATGATCAGTGTATGATAGCAAACATGATCAGCGCATGATCAGTCACATGATCAGCGCCATTAAGTCACGTGATCACTACATGATAGTCATGTGATCAGTCCATGCTCAGTCATGGTGTCAGTACATGATCAGCCACGGGATCAGTGCATGATCTGTCACAAGATTAGTGTATGATCATCCACGTGATCAGTGCATGGGCAGTCATGTAATCAGTGCATGATATAGACGTGAACAGTGCATGATCAGTCTCGTGATCAGTGCATGATAGCCACGTGATCAGTGCATGATCAGTCACCTGATGGGTGTATGATCATTCACGTGACCTGTACATGGTAGCTACATGATCATTGCATGATCAGCCACGTGAGTAGTTCATGATAGCCACGTGATCACTGCATGATCAGTCACGTGATCAGTGCATGATCAGTCATGTGACCAGTACATGGTAGCTGCGTGACCATGGCATGTTCAGCCACGTGAGCAGTGCATGATAGCCACGTGATCAGTGCATGATCAGACACGAGATCAGTGCATGATCAGTCACGTGATCAGTGCATGACCAGGCACGTGATCAGTGTATGTCCAGCCAAGTGATCAGTGCATGATAGCCACGTGATCAGTGCATGATCAGTCACGTGATCAGTGCATGATCAGTTATGTGATCAGTGTATGATCAGCCACGTGATCAGTGCATGATCAGCCACATGATCAGTGCATGATCAATTACGTGATCAGTGCATGATCAGTCACGTGACCAGTACATGGTAGCTACGTGATCATTGCCTGATCAGCCACATGATCAGTGCATGATAGCCACGTGATCAGTGCATGATAGCCACGTGATCAGTGCATGATCAGTCATGTGATACATGTGTGATCAGCCACGTGATCAGTGCATGATATCACGTGATCAGTGCATGACAGCCACGTGATCAGTGCATGAGAGCCACGGGACCAGTGCATGATCAGTCACGTGATACATGTGTGATCAGCCACGTGATCAGTGCATGATGAGCCACGTGATCAGTGCAGGATCAATTCGTGATCAGTGCATGATCAGTCACGTGACCAGTACATGGTTGCTCGTGATCGTTGCATGATCAGCCACGTGAGCAGAGCATGATAGCCACGTGGTCAGTGCATGATCAGTCACGTGATCAGTACATGATCAGTCACGTGAACAGTGCATGATCATTTACGTGATCTTTGCATGATCAGTCACGTTACCAGTATATGGTTGCTACGTGATCATTCCATGACGAGCCACGTGAGCAGTGCATGATAGCTACGTGATGTGTGCATGAGTTACGTGAGCAGAGTATGATCAGCCACGTGATGAGTGCATGAGTGCCACGTGATCAGTGCATGATATGTCACGTGACAGGTGTGTGATCAGCCACGTGAACAGTGCATGTTCAGCCACGTGATCAGTGCATGATAGCCACGTGATCAGTGCATGATCAGTTACATGAGCAGTGCATGATCAGCCACGTGATCAGTGCATGGTCAGACACGTGAACAGTGTATGATCAGCCACGTGATCAGTGCATGATATCCAAGTGATCAGTGCATGATCATCACGTGATCAGTGTATGATCAGCCACGTGAACAGTGCATGCTCAGTCACGTGATCTGGGCCTGCTGAGCTGCGTGATTACTGTCTGCTCATCTGCTTGACAATTGCCAGCTGAGCTGCACGATTCCTGCCTGTCATCTGCTTGACAATTGCCAGCTGTGCTGCATAATTCCTGCCTGTTCAGCTGCTTGATTATTGCCAGCTGAGCAGCATGATTCCTCACACCTGAGTTCCATGATTATTGCCTGCTGACTGTTTGATTCGTGCCTACTCAGCTCTTTGTTTATTGCCTCCAGAGGCACATGATCAGTGTATGATAGCAAACATGATCAGCGCATGATCAGTCACATGATCAGCGCCATTAAGTCACGTGATCACTACATGATAGTCATGTGATCAGTCCATGCTCAGTCACGGTATCAGTGCATGATCAGCCACGTGATCAGTGCATGATCTGTCACAAGATTAGTGTATGATCATCCACGTGATCAGTGCACGGGTAGTCATGTGATCAGTGCATGATATAGACGTGAACAGTGCATGATCAGTCTCGTGATCCGTGCATGATAGCCACGTGATCAGTGCATGATCAGTCACCTGATGGGTGTATGATCATTCACGTGACCTGTACATGGTAGCTACATGATCATTGCATGATCAGCCACGTGAGTAGTTCATGATAGCCACGTGATCACTGCATGATCAGTCACGTGATCACTGCATGATCAGTCATGTGACCAGTACATGGTAGCTGCGTGATCATGGCATGATCAGCCAAGTGAGCAGTGCATGATAGCCACGTGATCAGTGCATGATCAGACACGAGATCAGTGCATGATCAGTCACGTGATCAGTGCATGATCAGACACGAGATCAGTGCATGATCAGTCACGTGATCAGTGCATGATCAGCCACGTGATCAGTGCATGACCAGGCACGTGATCAGTGTATGTCCAGCCAAGTGATCAGTGCATGATAGCCACGTGATCAGTGCATGATCAGTCACGTGATCAGTGCATGTTCAGTTATGTGATCAGTGTATGATCAGCCACGTGATCAGTGCATGATCAGCCACATGATCAGTGCATGATCAATTACGTGCTCAGTGCATGATCAGTTACGTAACCAGTACATGGTAGCTACGTGATCATTGCCTGATAAGCCACGTGATCAGTGCATGATAGCCACGTGATCAGTGCATGATAGCCACGTGATCAGTGCATGATCAGTCATGTGATACGTGTGTGATCAGCCACATGATCAGTGCATGATGTCCACGTGATCAGTGCATGACAGCCACGTGATCAGTGCATGAGAGCCACGGGATCAGTGCATTATCAGTCACGTGATACATGTGTGATCAGCCACGTGATCAGTGCATGATGAGCCACGTGATCAGTGCAGGATCAATTACGTGATCAGTGCATGATCAGTCACGTGACCAGTACATGGTTGCTACGTGATCGTTGCATGATCAGCCACGTGAGCAGAGCATGATAGCCACGTGTCAGTGCATGATCAGTCACGTGATCAGTACATGATCAGTCACGTGAACAGTGCATGATCATTTACGTGATCTTTGCATGATCAGTCACGTTACCAGTATATGGTTGCTACGTGATCATTCCATGACGAGCACGTGAGCAGTGCATGATAGCCACGTGATGTGTGCATGAGTTACGTGAGCAGAGTATGATCAGCCACGTGATCAGTGCTTGAGTGCCACGTGATCAGTGCATGATATGTCACGTGACAGGTGTGTTATCAGCCACGTGAACAGTGCATGTTCAGCCACGTGATCAGTGCATGATAGCCACGTGATCAGTGCATGATCAGTTACGTGAGCAGTGTATGATCAGCCACGTGATCAGTGCATGGTCAGACACGTGAACAGTGTATGATCAGCCACGTGATCATTGCATGATATCCAAGTGATCAGTACATGATCATCACGTGATCAGTGTATGATCAGCCACGTGAACAGTGCATTCTCAGTCACATGATCTGGGCCTGCTGAGCTGCGTGATTCCTGTCTGCTCATCTGCTTGACAATTGCCAGCTGAGCTGCACGATTCCTGCCTGTCATCTGCTTGACAATTGCCAGCTGTGCTGCGTAATTCCTGCCTGCTCAGCTGCTTGATTATTGCCAGCTGAGCAGCATGATTCCTCACACCTGAGTTCCATGATTATTGCCTGCTGACTGTTTGATTCGTGCCTACTCAGCTCTTTGTTTATTGCCTCCAGAGGCACATGATCAGTGTATGATAGCAAACAAAATCAGCGCATGATCAGTCACATGATCAGCGCCATTAAGTCACGTGATCACTACATGATAGTCATGTGATCAGTGATGCTCAGTCATGGTATCAGTGCATGATCAGCCACGTGATCAGTGCATGATCTGTCACAAGATTAGTGTATGATCATCCACGTGATCAGTGCACGGGCAGTCATGTAATCAGTGCATGATATAGACGTGAACAGTGCATGATCAGTCTCGTGATCAGTGCATGATAGCCACGTGATCAGTGCATGATCAGTCACCTGATGGGTGTATGATCATTCACGTGACCTGTACATGGTAGCTACATGATCATTGCATGATCAGCCACGTGATCAGTTCATGATAGCCACGTGATCACTGCATGATCAGTCACGTGATCAGTGCATGATCAGTCATGTGACCAGTACATGGTAGCTGCGTGACCATGGCATGTTCAGCCACGTGAGCAGTGCATGATAGCCACGTGATCAGTGCATGATCAGACACGAGATCAGTGCATGATCAGTCACGTGATCAGTGCATGACCAGGCAGGTGATCAGTGTATGTCCAGCCAAGTGATCAGTGCATGATAGCCACGTGATCAGTGCATGATCAGTCACGTGATCAGTGCATGATCAGTTATGTGATCAGTGTATGATCAGCCACGTGATCAGTGCATGATCAGCCACATGATCAGTGCATGATCAATTACGTGATCAGTGCATGATCAGTCACGTGACCAGTACATGGTAGCTACGTGATCATTGCCTGATCAGCCACATGATCAGTGCATGATAGCCACGTGATCAGTGCATGATAGCCACGTGATCAGTGCATGATCAGTCATGTGATACATGTGTGATCAGCCACGTGATCAGTGCATGATATCCACGTGATCAGTGCATGACAGCCACGTGATCAGTGCATGAGAGCCACGGGACCAGTGCATGATCAGTCACGTGATACATGTGTGATCAGCCACGTGATCAGTGCATGATCCACGTGATCAGTGCAGGATCAATTACGTGATCAGTGCATGATCAGTCACGTGACCAGTACATGGTTGCTACGTGATCGTTGCATGATCAGCCACGTGAGCAGAGCATGATAGCCACGTGGTCAGTGCATGATCAGTCACGTGATCAGTACATGATCAGTCACGTGAACAGTGCATGATCATTTACGTGATCTTTGCATGATCAGTCACGTTACCAGTATATGGTTGCTACGTGATCATTCCATGACGAGCCACGTGAGCAGTGCATGATAGCCACGTGATGTGTGCATGAGTTACGTGAGCAGAGTATGATCAGCCACGTGATCAGTGCATGAGTGCCACGTGATCAGTGCATGATATGTCACGTGACAGGTGTGTGATCAGCCACGTGAACAGTGCATGTTCAGCCACGTGATCAGTGCATGATAGCCACGTGATCAGTGCACGATCAGTTACATGTGCAGTGCATGATCAGCCACGTGATCAGTGCATGGTCAGACACGTGAACAGTGTATGATCAGCCACGTGATCAGTGCATGATATCCAAGTGATCAGTGCATGATCATCACGTGATCAGTGTATGATCAGCCACGTGAACAGTGCATGCTCAGTCACGTGATCTGGCCCTGCTGAGCTGCGTGATTACTGTCTGCTCATCTGCTTGACAATTGCCAGCTGAGCTGCACGATTCCTGCCTGTCATCTGCTTGACAATTGCCAGCTGTGCTGCATAATTCCTGCCTGTTCAGCTGCTTGATTATTGCCAGCTGAGCAGCATGATTCCTCACACCTGAGTTCCATGATTATTGCCTGCTGACTGTTTGATTCGTGCCTACTCAGCTCTTTGTTTATTGCCTCCAGAGGCACATGATCAGTGTATGATAGCAAACATGATCAGCGCATGATCAGTCACATGATCAGCGCCATTAAGTCACGTGATCACTACATGATAGTCATGTGATCAGTCCATGCTCAGTCACGGTATCAGTGCATGATCAGCCACGTGATCAGTACATGATCTGTCACAAGATTAGTGTATGATCATCCACGTGATCAGTGCACGGGTAGTCATGTGATCAGTGCATGATATAGACGTGAACAGTGCATGATCAGTCTCGTGATCCGTGCATGATAGCCACGTGATCAGTGCATGATCAGTCACCTGATGGGTGTATGATCATTCACGTGACCTGTACATGGTAGCTACATGATCATTGCATGCTCAGCCACGTGAGTAGTTCATGATAGCCACGTGATCACTGCATGATCAGTCACGTGATCAGTGCATGATCAGTCATGTGACCAGTACATGGTAGCTGCGTGATCATGGCATGATCAGCCAAGTGAGCAGTGCATGATAGCCACGTGATCAGTGCATGATCAGACACGAGATCAGTGCATGATCAGTCACGTGATCAGTGCATGATCAGTCACGAGATCAGTGCATGATCAGTCACGTGATCAGTGCATGATCAGCCACGTGATCAGTGCATGACCAGGCACGTGATCAGTGTATGTCCAGCCAAGTGATCAGTGCATGATAGCCACGTGATCAGTGCATGATCAGTCACGTGATCAGTGCATGTTCAGTTATGTGATCAGTGTATGATCAGCCACGTGATCAGTGCATGATCAGCCACATGATCAGTGCATGATCAATTACGTGCTCAGTGCATGATCAGTTACGTAACCAGTACATGGTAGCTACGTGATCATTGCCTGATAAGCCACGTGATCAATGCATGATACCCACGTGATCAGTGCATGATAGCCACGTGATCAGTGCCTGATCAGTCATGTGATAAGTGTGTGATCAGCCACATGATCAGTGCATGATGTCCACGTGATCAGTGCATGGCAGCCACGTGATCAGTGCATGAGGCCACGGGATCAGTGCATGATCAGTCACGTGATACATGTGTGATCAGCACATGATCAGTGCATGATGAGCCACGTGATCAGTGCAGGATCAATTACGTGATCAGTGCATGATCAGTCACGTGACCAGTACATGGTGCTACGTGATCGTTGCATGATCAGCCACGTGAGCAGAGCATGATAGCCACGTGGTCAGTGCATGATCAGTCACGTGATCAGTACATGATCCGTCACGTGAACAGTGCATGATCATTTACGTGATCTTTGCATGATCAGTCACGTTACAAGTATATGGTTGCTACGTGATCATTCCATGACGAGCCACGTGAGCAGTGCATGATAGCCACGTGATGTGTGCATGAGTTACGTGAGCAGAGTATGATCAGCCACGTGATCAGTGCATGAGTGCCACGTGATCAGTGCATGATATGTCACGTGACAGGTGTGTGATCAGCCACGTGAACAGTGCATGTTCAGCCACGTGATCAGTGCATGATAGCCACGTGATCATGATCAGTCACCTGATGGGTGTATGATCATTCACGTGACCTGTACATGGTAGCTACATGATCATTGCATGATCAGCCACGTGAGTAGTTCATGATAGCCACGTGATCACTGCATGATCAGTCACGTGATCAGTGCATGATCAGTCATGTGACCAGTACATGGTAGCTGCGTGATCATGGCATGATCAGCCACGTGATCAGTGCATGATCAGACACGAGATCAGTGCATGATCAGTCACGTGATCAGTGCATGATCAGACACGAGATCAGTGCATGATCAGTCACGTGATCAGTGCATGATCAGCCACGTGATCAGTGCATGACCAGGCACGTGATCAGTGTATGTCCAGCCAAGTGATCAGTGCATGATAGCCACGTGATCAGTGCATGATCAGTCACGTAATCAGTGCATGTTCAGTTATGTGATCAGTGTATGATCAGCCACGTGATCAGTGCATGATCAGCCACATGATCAGTGCATGATCATTACGTGCTCAGTGCATGATCAGTTACGTAACCAGTACATGGTAGCTACGTGATCATTGCCTGATAAGCCACGTGATCAGTGCATGATGCCACGTGATCAGTGCATGATCAGTCATGTGATACGTGTGTGATCAGCCACATGATCAGTGCATGATGTCCACGTGATCAGTGCATGACAGCCACGTGATCAGTGCATGAGAGCCACGGGATCAGTGCATGATCAGTCACGTGATACATGTGTGATCAGCCACGTGATCAGTGCATGATGAGCCACGTGATCAGTGCAGGATCAATTACGTGATCAGTGCATGATCAGTCACGTGACCAGTACATGGTTGCTACGCGATCGTTGCATGATCAGCCACGTGAGCAGAGCATGATAGCCACGTGGTCAGTGCATGATCAGTCACGTGATCAGTACATGATCAGTCACGTGAACAGTGCATGATCATTTACGTGATCTTTGCATGATCAGTCACGTTACCAGTATATGGTTGCTACGTGATCATTCCATGACGAGCCACGTGAGCAGTGCATGATAGCCACGTGATGTGTGCATGAGTTACGTGAGCAGAGTATGATCAGCCACGTGATCAGTGCATGAGTGCCACGTGATCAGTGCATGATATGTCACGTGACAGGTGTGTGATCAGCCACGTGAACAGTGCATGTTCAGCCACGTGATCAGTGCATGATAGCCACGTGATCAGTGCATGATCAGTTACGTGAGCAGTGTATGATCAGCCACGTGATCAGTGCATGGTCAGACACGTGAACAGTGTATGATCAGCCACGTGATCATTGCATGATATCCAAGTGATCAGTACATGATCATCACGTGATCAGTGTATGATCAGCCACGTGAACAGTGCATTCTCAGTCACATGATCTGGGCCTGCTGAGCTGCGTGATTCCTGTCTGCTCATCTGCTTGACAATTGCCAGCTGAGCTGCACGATTCCTGCCTGTCATCTGCTTGACAATTGCCAGCTGTGCTGCGTAATTCCTGCCTGCTCAGCTGCTTGATTATTGCCAGCTGAGCAGCATGATTCCTCACACCTGAGTTCCATGATTATTGCCTGCTGACTGTTTGATTCGTGCCTACTCAGCTCTTTGTTTATTGCCTCCAGAGGCACATGATCAGTGTATGATAGCAAACAAAATCAGCGCATGATCAGTCACATGATCAGCGCCATTAAGTCACGTGATCACTACATGATAGTCATGTGATCAGTGATGCTCAGTCATGGTATCAGTGCATGATCAGCCACGTGATCAGTGCATGATCTGTCACAAGATTAGTGTATGATCATCCACGTGATCAGTGCACGGGCAGTCATGTAATCAGTGCATGATATAGACGTGAACAGTGCATGATCAGTCTCGTGATCAGTGCATGATAGCCACGTGATCAGTGCATGATCAGTCACCTGATGGGTGTATGATCATTCACGTGACCTGTACATGGTAGCTACATGATCATTGCATGATCAGCCACGTGAGTAGTTCATGATAGCCACGTGATCACTGCATGATCAGTCACGTGATCAGTGCATGATCAGTCATGTGACCAGTACATGGTAGCTGCGTGACCATGGCATGTTCAGCCACGTGAGCAGTGCATGATAGCCACGTGATCAGTGCATGATCAGACACGAGATCAGTGCATGATCAGTCACGTGATCAGTGCATGACCAGGCAGGTGATCAGTGTATGTCCAGCCAAGTGATCAGTGCATGATAGCCACGTGATCAGTGCATGATCAGTCACGTGATCAGTGCATGATCAGTTATGTGATCAGTGTATGATCAGCCACGTGATCAGTGCATGATCAGCCACATGATCAGTGCATGATCAATTACGTGATCAGTGCATGATCAGTCACGTGACCAGTACATGGTAGCTACGTGATCATTGCCTGATCAGCCACATGATCAGTGCATGATAGCCACGTGATCAGTGCATGATAGCCACGTGATCAGTGCATGATCAGTCATGTGATACATGTGTGATCAGCCACGTGATCAGTGCATGATATCCACGTGATCAGTGCATGACAGCCACGTGATCAGTGCATGAGAGCCACGGGACCAGTGCATGATCAGTCACGTGATACATGTGTGATCAGCCACGTGATCAGTGCATGATGATCCACGTGATCAGTGCAGGATCAATTCGTGATCAGTGCATGATCAGTCACGTGACCAGTACATGGTTGCTACGTGAT
The DNA here is from genome assembly GCF_032452875.1 of Bos javanicus. NCBI lineage: Eukaryota > Metazoa > Chordata > Mammalia > Artiodactyla > Bovidae > Bos > Bos javanicus. Next base: position 11,819 of record NW_026894888.1, read on the forward strand.
CGTTGCATGATCAGCCACGTGAGCAGAGCATGATAGCCACGTGGTCAGTGCATGATCAGTCACGTGATCAGTACATGATCAGTCACGTGAACAGTGCATGATCATTTACGTGATCTTTGCATGATCAGTCACGTTACCAGTATATGGTTGCTACGTGATCATTCCATGACGAGCCACGTGAGCAGTGCATGATAGCCACGTGATGTGTGCATGAGTTACGTGAGCAGAGTATGATCAGCCACGTGATCAGTGCATGAGTGCCACGTGATCAGTGCATGATATGTCACGTGACAGGTGTGTGATCAGCCACGTGAACAGTGCATGTTCAGCCACGTGATCAGTGCATGATAGCCACGTGATCAGTGCACGATCAGTTACATGTGCAGTGCATGATCAGCCACGTGATCAGTGCATGGTCAGACACGTGAACAGTGTATGATCAGCCACGTGATCAGTGCATGATATCCAAGTGATCAGTGCATGATCATCACGGGATCAGTGTATGATCAGCCACGTGAACAGTGCATGCTCAGTCACGTGATCTGGCCCTGCTGAGCTGCGTGATTACTGTCTGCTCATCTGCTTGACAATTGCCAGCTGAGCTGCACGATTCCTGCCTGTCATCTGCTTGACAATTGCCAGCTGTGCTGCATAATTCCTGCCTGTTCAGCTGCTTGATTATTGCCAGCTGAGCAGCATGATTCCTCACACCTGAGTTCCATGATTATTGCCTGCTGACTGTTTGATTCGTGCCTACTCAGCTCTTTGTTTATTGCCTCCAGAGGCACATGATCAGTGTATGATAGCAAACATGATCAGCGCATGATCAGTCACATGATCAGCGCCATTAAGTCACGTGATCACTACATGATAGTCATGTGATCAGTCCATGCTCAGTCACGGTATCAGTGCATGATCAGCCACGTGATCAGTGCATGATCTGTCACAAGATTAGTGTATGATCATCCACGTGATCAGTGCACGGGTAGTCATGTGATCAGTGCATGATATAGACGTGAACAGTGCATGATCAGTCTCGTGATCCGTGCATGATAGCCACGTGATCAGTGCATGATCAGTCACCTGATGGGTGTATGATCATTCACGTGACCTGTACATGGTAGCTACATGATCATTGCATGCTCAGCCACGTGAGTAGTTCATGATAGCCACGTGATCACTGCATGATCAGTCACGTGATCAGTGCATGATCAGTCATGTGACCAGTACATGGTAGCTGCGTGATCATGGCATGATCAGCCAAGTGAGCAGTGCATGATAGCCACGTGATCAGTGCATGATCAGACACGAGATCAGTGCATGATCAGTCACGTGATCAGTGCATGATCAGACACGAGATCAGTGCATGATCAGTCACGTGATCAGTGCATGATCAGCCACGTGATCAGTGCATGACCAGGCACGTGATCAGTGTATGTCCAGCCAAGTGATCAGTGCATGATAGCCACGTGATCAGTGCATGATCAGTCACGTGATCAGTGCATGTTCAGTTATGTGATCAGTGTATGATCAGCCACGTGATCAGTGCATGATCAGCCACATGATCAGTGCATGATCAATTACGTGCTCAGTGCATGATCAGTTACGTAACCAGTACATGGTAGCTACGTGATCATTGCCTGATAAGCCACGTGATCAATGCATGATACCCACGTGATCAGTGCATGATAGCCACGTGATCAGTGCCTGATCAGTCATGTGATAGTATGCTGATCAGCCACATGATCAGTGCATGATGTCCACGTGATCAGTGCATGACAGCCACGTGATCAGTGCATGAGAGCCACGGGATCAGTGCATGATCAGTCACGTGATACATGTGTGATCAGCCACATGATCAGTGCATGATGAGCCACGTGATCAGTGCAGGATCAATTACGTGATCAGTGCATGATCAGTCACGTGACCAGTACATGGCTGCTACGTGATCGTTGCATGATCAGCCACGTGAGCAGAGCATGATAGCCACGTGGTCAGTGCATGATCAGTCACGTGATCAGTACATGATCCGTCACGTGAACAGTGCATGATCATTTACGTGATCTTTGCATGATCAGTCACGTTACCAGTATATGGTTGCTACGTGATCATTCCATGACGAGCCACGTGAGCAGTGCATGATAGCCACGTGATGTGTGCATGAGTTACGTGAGCAGAGTATGATCAGCCACGTGATCAGTGCATGAGTGCCACGTGATCAGTGCATGATATGTCACGTGACAGGTGTGTGATCAGCCACGTGAACAGTGCATGTTCAGCCACGTGATCAGTGCATGATAGCCACGTGATCAGTGCATGATCAGTCACCTGATGGGTGTATGATCATTCACGTGACCTGTACATGGTAGCTACATGATCATTGCATGATCAGCCACGTGAGTAGTTCATGATAGCCACGTGATCACTGCATGATCAGTCACGTGATCACTGCATGATCAGTCATGTGACCAGTACATGGTAGCTGCGTGATCATGGCATGATCAGCCACGTGATCAGTGCATGATCAGCCACGAGATCAGTGCATGATCAGTCACGTGATCAGTGCATGATCAGACACGAGATCAGTGCATGATCAGTCACGTGATCAGTGCATGATCAGCCACGTGATCAGTGCATGACCAGGCACGTGATCAGTGTATGTCCAGCCAAGTGATCAGTGCATGAAGCCACGTGATCAGTGCATGATCAGTCACGTGATCAGTGCATGTTCAGTTATGTGATCAGTGTATGATCAGCCACGTGATCAGTGCATGATCAGCCACATGATCAGTGCATGATCAATTACGTGCTCAGTGCATGATCAGTTACGTAACCAGTACATGGTAGCTACGTGATCATTGCCTGATAAGCCACGTGATCAGTGCATGATAGCCACGTGATCAGTGCATGATCAGTCACGTGATACGTGTGTGATCAGCCACATGATCAGTGCATGATGTCCACGTGATCAGTGCATGACAGCCACGTGATCAGTGCATGAGAGCCACGGGATCAGTGCATGATCAGTCACGTGATACATGTGTGATCAGCCACGTGATCAGTGCATGATGAGCCACGTGATCAGTGCAGGATCAATTACGTGATCAGTGCATGATCAGTCACGTGACCAGTACATGGTTGCTACGTGATCGTTGCATGATCAGCCACGTGAGCAGAGCATGATAGCCACGTGGTCAGTGCATGATCAGTCACGTGATCAGTACATGATCAGTCACGTGAACAGTGCATGATCATTTACGTGATCTTTGCATGATCAGTCACGTTACCAGTATATGGTTGCTACGTGATCATTCCATGACGAGCCACGTGAGCAGTGCATGATAGCCACGTGATGTGTGCATGAGTTACGTGAGCAGAGTATGATAAGCCACGTGATCAGTGCATGAGTGCCACGTGATCAGTGCATGATATGTCACGTGACAGGTGTGTGATCAGCCACGTGAACAGTGCATGTTCAGCCACGTGATCAGTGCATGATAGCCACGTGATCAGTGCATGATCAGTTACATGTGCAGTGCATGATCAGCCACGTGATCAGTGCATGGTCAGACACGTGAACAGTGTATGATCAGCCACGTGATCAGTGCATGATATCCAAGTGATCAGTGCATGATCATCACGTGATCAGTGTATGATCAGCCACGTGAACAGTGCATGCTCAGTCACGTGATCTGGGCCTGCTGAGCTGCGTGATTACTGTCTGCTCATCTGCTTGACAATTGCCAGCTGAGCTGCACGATTCCTGCCTGTCATCTGCTTGACAATTGCCAGCTGTGCTGCATAATTCCTGCCTGTTCAGCTGCTTGATTATTGCCAGCTGAGCAGCATGATTCCTCACACCTGAGTTCCATGATTATTGCCTGCTGACTGTTTGATTCGTGCCTACTCAGCTCTTTGTTTATTGCCTCCAGAGGCACATGATCAGTGTATGATAGCAAACATGATCAGCGCATGATCAGTCACATGATCAGCGCCATTAAGTCACGTGATCACTACATGATAGTCATGTGATCAGTCCATGCTCAGTCACGGTATCAGTGCATGATCAGCCACGTGATCAGTGCATGATCTGTCACAAGATTAGTGTATGATCATCCACGTGATCAGTGCACGGGTAGTCATGTGATCAGTGCATGATATAGACGTGAACAGTGCAGGATCAGTCTCGTGATCCGTGCATGATAGCCATGTGATCAGTGCATGATCAGTCACCTGATGGGTGTATGATCATTCACGTGACCTGTACATGGTAGCTACATGATCATTGCATGCTCAGCCACGTGAGTAGTTCATGATAGCCACGTGATCACTGCATGATCAGTCACGTGATCACTGCATGATCAGTCATGTGACCAGTACATGGTAGCTGCGTGATCATGGCATGATCAGCCACGTGAGCAGTGCATGATAGCCACGTGATCAGTGCATGATCAGTCACGTGATCAGTGCATGATCAGTCACGTGATCAGTGCATGATCAGACACGAGATCAGTGCATGACCAGGCACGTGATCAGTGTATGTCCAGCCAAGTGATCAGTGCATGATAGCCACGTGATCAGTGCATGATCAGTCACGTGATCAGTGCATGATCAGTTATGTGATCAGTGTATGATCAGCCACGTGATCAGTGCATGATCAGCCACGTGATCAGTGCATGATCATTACGTGCTCAGTGCATGATCAGTTACGTGACCAGTACATGGTAGCTCAGTGATCATTGCCTGATAAGCCACGTGATCAGTGCATGATAGCCACGATCAGTGCATGATAGCCACGTGATCAGTGCATGATCAGTCATGTGATACGTGTGTGATCAGCCACGTGATCAGTGCATGATATCCACGTGATCAGTGCATATCAGCCACGTGATCAGTGCATGACAGCCACGTGATCAGTGCATGATCAGTCACGTGATCATGTGTGATCAGCCACGTGATCAGTGCATGATCAGTCACGTGATCAGTGCATGATCAGTCACGTGATCAGTGCATGATCAGTCACGTGATCAGTGCATGATCAGTCACGTCAGTGCATGATCAGTCACGTGATCAGTGCATGATCAGCCACGTGATCAGTGCATGATCAGCCACGTGATCAGTGCATGATCAGTCGTGATCAGTGCATGATCAGCCACGTGATCAGTGCATGATCAGTCACGTGATCAGTGCATGATCAGCCACGTGATCAGTGCATGATCAGGCACGTGATCAGTGCATGATCAGCCACGTGATCAGTGCATGATAGCCACGTGATCAGTGCATGATCAGCCACGTGATCAGTGCATGATCAGCCACGTGATCAGTGTGATCAATTACGTGATCAGTGCATGATCAGTCACGTGACCAGTACATGGTAGCTACGTGATCAGTGCATGATCAGCCACGTGATCAGTGCATGATAGCCACGTGATCAGTGCATGATCAGCCACGTGATCAGTGCATGATCAGTCATGTGATACGTGTGTGATCAGCCCCATGATCAGTGCATGATATCCACGTGATCAGTGCATGATCAGCCACGTGATCAGTGCATGAGCCACGTGATCAGTGCATGATCAGTCACGTGATACATGTGTGATCAGCCACGTGATCAGTGCATGATGAGCCACGTGATCAGTGCAGGATCAATTACGTGATCAGTGCATGATCAGTCACGTGACCAGTACATGGTTGCTACGTGATCGTTGCATGATCAGCCACGTGAGCAGAGCATGATAGCCACGTGATCAGTGCATGATCAGTCACGTGATCAGTACATGATCAGTCACGTGAACAGTGCATGATCATTTACGTGATCTGTGCATGATCAGTCACGTTACCAGTATATGGTGCTACGTGATCATTCCATGACGAGCCACGTGAGCAGTGCATGATAGCCACGTGATGTGTGCATGAGTTACGTGAGCAGAGTATGATCAGCCACGTGATCAGTGCATGAGTGCCACGTGATCAGTGCATGATATGTCACGTGACAGGTGTGTGATCAGCTACGTGAACAGTGCATGTTCAGCCACGTGATCAGTGCATGATAGCCACGTGATCAGTGCATGATCAGTTACGTGAGCAGTGTATGATCAGCCACGTGATCAGGGCATGGTCAGACACGTGAACAGTGTATGATCAGCCACGTGATCAGTGCATGATATCCAAGTGATCAGTGCATGATCATCACGTGATCAGTGTATGATCAGCCACGTGAACAGTGCATGCTCAGTCATGTGATCTGGGCCTGCTGAGCTGCGTGATTACTGTCTGCTCATCTGCTTGACAATTGCCAGCTGAGCTGCACGATTCCTGCCTGCTCAGCTGCTTGATTATTGCCAGCTGAGCAGCATGATTCCTCACACCTGAGTTCCATGATTATTGCCTGCTGACTGTTTGATTCGTGCCTACTCAGCTCTTTGTTTATTGCCTCCAGAGGCACATGATCAGTGTATGATAGCAAAGATGATCAGTGCATGATCAGTCACATGATCAGCGCCATTAAGTCACGTGATCACTACATGATAGTCATGTGATCAGTCCATGCTCAGTCACGGTATCAGTGCATGATCAGCCACGTGATCAGTGCATGATCTGTCACATGATTAGTGTATGATCATCCACGTGATCAGTGCATGGGCAGTCATGTGATCAGTGCATGATATAGACGTGATCAGTGCATGATCAGTCTCGTGATCAGTGCATGATAGCCACGTGATCAGTGCATGACAGCCACGTGATCAGTGCATGACAGCCACGTGATCAGTGCATGATCAGTCACGTGATCATGTGTGATCAGCCACGTGATCAGTGCATGATAGCCACGTGATCAGTGCATGATCAGTCACGTGACCAGTACATGGTTGCTACGTGATCGTTGCATGATCAGCCACGTGAGCAGTGCATGATAGCCACGTGGTCAGTGCATGATCAGTCACGTGATCAGTGCATGATCAGTCACGTGATCAGTGCATGATCATTTACGTGATTTGCATGATCAGTCACGTGACCAGTATATGGTTGCTACGTGATCATTCCATGCGAGCCACGTGAGCAGTGCATGATAGCCACGTGATGTGTGCATGAGTCACGTGAGCAGTGTATGATCAGCCACGTGATCAGTGCATGAGTGCCACGTGATCAGTGCATGATATGTCACGTGACAGTGTGTGATCAGCCACGTGAACAGTGCATGTTCAGCCACGTGATCAGTGCATGATAGCCACGTGATCAGTGCATGATCAGTTACGTGAGCAGTGTATGATCAGCCACGTGATCAGTGCATGGTCAGACACGTGAACAGTGTATGATCAGCCACGTGATCAGTGCATGATATCCAGTGATCAGTGCATGATCATCACGTGATCAGTGTATGATCAGCCACGTGAACAGTGCATGCTCAGTCACGTGATCTGGGCCTGCTGAGCTGCGTGATTACTGTCTGCTCATCTGCTTGACAATTGCCAGCTGAGCTGCACGATTCCTGCCTGTCATCTGCTTGACAATTGCCAGCTGTGCTGCGTAATTCCTGCCTGCTCAGCTGCTTGATTATTGCCAGCTGAGCAGCATGATTCCTCACACCTGAGTTCCATGATTATTGCCTGCTGACTGTTTGATTCGTGCCTACTCAGCTCTTTGTTTATTGCCTCCAGAGGCACATGATCAGTGTATGATCGCAAACATGATCAGCGCATGATCAGTCACATGATCAGCGCCATTAAGTCACGTGATCACTACATGATAGTCATGTGATCAGTCCATGCTCAGTCACGGTATCAGTGCATGATCAGCCACGTGATCAGTGCATGATCTGTCACATTATTAGTGTATGATCATCCACGTGATCAGTGCATGGGCAGTCATGTGATCAGTGCATGATATAGACGTGATCAGTGCATGATCAGTCTCGTGATCCGTGCATGAAAGCCACGTGATCAGTGCATGATCAGTCACCTGATGGGTGTATGATCATTCACGTGACCTGTACATGGTAGCTACATGATCATTGCATGATCAGCCACGTGAGTAGTGCATGATAGCCACGTGATCACTGCATGATCAGTCACGTGATCAGTGCATGCTCAGTCATGTGACCAGTACATGGTAGCTGCGTGATCATGGCATGATCAGCCACGTGAGCAGTGCATGATAGCCACGTGATCAGTGCATGATCAGTCACGTGATCAGTGCATGATCAGTCACGTGATCAGTGCATGATCAGCCACGTGATCAGTGCATGATCAGGCACGTGATCAGTGCATGTCCAGCCAAGTGATCAGTGCATGATAGCCACGTGATCAGTGCATGATCAGTCACGTGATCAGTGCATGATCAGTTACGTGATCAGTGCATGATCAGCCACGTGATCAGTGCATGATCAGCCACATGATCAGTGCATGATCAGTCGTGATCAGTGCATGATCAGTCACGTGACCAGTACATGGTAGCTACGTGATCATTGCATGATCAGCCACGTGATCAGTGCATGATAGCCACGTGATCAGTGCATGATAGCCACGTGATCAGTGCATGATCAGTCATGTGATACGTGTGTGATCAGCCACGTGATCAGTGCATGATATCCACGTGATCAGTGCATGACAGCCACGTGATCAGTGCATGAGAGCCACGGGATCAGTGCATGATCAGTCACGTGATACATGTGTGATCAGCCACGTGATCAGTGCATGATGAGCCACGTGATCAGTGCAGGATCAATTACGTGATCAGTGCATGATCAGTCACGTGACCAGTACATGGTTGCTACGTGATCAGTGCATGATCAGCCACGTGAGCAGTGCATGATAGCCACGTGATCAGTGCATGATCAGTCACGTGATCAGTACATGATCAGTCACGTGAACAGTGCATGATCATTTACGTGATCTGTGCATGATCAGTCACGTGACCAGTATATGGTTGCTACGTGATCATTCCATGACGAGCCACGTGAGCAGTGCATGATAGCCACGTGATGTGTGCATGAGTTACGTGAGCAGAGTATGATCAGCCACGTGATCAGTGCATGAGTGCCACGTGATCAGTGCATGATATGTCACGTGACAGGTGTGTGATCAGCCACGTGAACAGTGCATGTTCAGCCACGTGATCAGTGCATGATAGCCACGTGATCAGTGCATGATCAGTTACGTGAGCAGTGTATGATCAGCCACGTGATCAGTGCATGGTCAGACACGTGAACAGTGTATGATCAGCCACGTGATCAGTGCATGATATCCAAGTGATCAGTGCATGATCATCACGTGATCAGTGTATGATCAGCCACGTGAACAGTGCATGCTCAGTCACGTGATCAGGGCCTGCTGAGCTGCGTGATTACTGTCTGCTCATCTGCTTGACAATTGCCAGCTGAGCTGCACGATTCCTGCATGCTCAGCTGCTTGATTATTGCCAGCTGAGCAGCATGATTCCTCACACCTGAGTTCCATGATTATTGCCTGCTGACTGTTTGATTCGTGCCTACTCAGCTCTTTGTTTATTGCCTCCAGAGGCACATGATCAGTGTATGATAGCAAACATGATCAGCGCATGATCAGTCACATGATCAGCGCCATTAAGTCACGTGATCACTACATGATAGTCATGTGATCAGTCCATGCTCAGTCACGGTATCAGTGCATGATCAGCCACGTGATCAGTGCATGATCTGTCACAAGATTAGTGTATGATCATCCACGTGATCAGTGCATGGGCAGTCATGTGATCAGTGCATGATATAGACGTGATCAGTGCATGATCAGTCTCGTGATCAGTGCATGATAGCCACGTGATCAGTGCATGATCAGTCACCTGATGGGTGTATGATCATTCACGTGACCTGTACATGGTAGCTACATGATCATTGCATGATCAGCCACGTGAGTAGTGCATGATAGCCACGTGATCAGTGCATGATCAGTCACGTGATCAGTGCATGATCAGTCATGTGACCAGTGCACATGGTAGCTGCGTGATCATGCATGATCAGCCACGTGATCAGTGCATGATAGCCACGTGATCAGTGCATGATCAGTCACGTGATCAGTGCATGATCAGTTACGTGATCAGTGCATGATCAGCCACGTGATCAGTGCATGATCAGCCCGTGATCAGTGCATGATCAATACGTGATCAGTGCATGATCAGTCACGTGACCAGTACATGTAGCTACGTGATCATTGCATGATCAGCCACGTGATCAGTGCATGATAGCCACGTGATCAGTGCATGATAGCCACGTGATCAGTGCATGATCAGTCACGTGATCATGTGTGATCAGCCACGTGATCAGTGCATGATAGCCACGTGATCAGTGCATGATCAGTTACGTGAGCAGTGTATGATCAGCCACGTGATCAGTGCATGGTCAGACACGTGAACAGTGTATGATCAGCCACGTGATCAGTGCATGATATCCAAGTGATCAGTGCATGATCATCACGTGATCAGTGTATGATCAGCCACGTGAACAGTGCATGCTCAGTCACGTGATCTGGGCCTGCTGAGCTGCGTGATTACTGTCTGCTCATCTGCTTGACAATTGCCAGCTGAGCTGCACGATTCCTGCCTGTCATCTGCTTGACAATTGCCAGCTGTGCTGCGTAATTCCTGCCTGCTCAGCTGCTTGATTATTGCCAGCTGAGCAGCATGATTCCTCACAGCTGAGTTCCATGATTATTGCCTGCTGACTGTTTGATTCGTGCCTACTCAGCTCTTTGTTTATTGCCTCCAGAGGCACATGATCAGTGTATGATAGCAAACATGATCAGCGCATGATCAGTCACATGATCAGCGCCATTAAGTCACGTGATCACTACATGATAGTCATGTGATCAGTCCATGCTCAGTCACGTATCAGTGCATGATCAGCCACGTGATCAGTGCATGATCTGTCACATGATTAGTGTATGATCATCCACGTGATCAGTGCATGCAGTCATGTGATCAGTGCATGATATAGACGTGATCAGTGCATGATCAGTCTCGTGATCAGTGCATGATAGCCACGTGATCAGTGCATGATCAGTCACCTGATGGGTGTATGATCATTGACGTGACCTGTACATGGTAGCTACATGATCATTGCATGATCAGCCACGTGAGTAGTGCATGATGCCACGTGATCAGTGCATGATCAGTCACGTGATCAGTGCATGATCAGTCATGTGACCAGTACATGGTAGCTGCGTGATCATGGCATGATCAGCCACGTGAGCAGTGCATGATAGCCACGTGATCAGTGCATGATCAGTCACGTGATCAGTGCATGATCAGTCAGTGATCAGTGCATGATCAGCCACGTGATCAGTGCATGATCAGCCACGTGATCAGTGTATGTCAGCCACGTGATCAGTGCATGATAGCCACGTGATCAGTGCATGATCAGTCACGTGATCAGTGCATGATCAGTTGTGATCAGTGTATGATCAGCCACGTGATCAGTGCATGATCAGCCACGTGATCAGTGCATGATCAATTACGTGATCAGTGCATGATCAGTCACGTGACCAGTACATGGTAGCTACGTGATCATTGCATGATCAGCCACGTGATCAGTGCATGATAGCCACGTGATCAGTGCATGATCAGCCACGTGATCAGTGCATGATCAGTCACGTGATCAGTGTGTGATCAGCCACGTGATCAGTGCATGATATCCACGTGATCAGTGCATGACAGCCACGTGATCAGTGCATGATAGCCACGTGATCAGTGCATGATCAGTCACGTGATCATGTGTGATCAGCCACGTGATCAGTGCATGATCAGCCACGTGATCAGTGCATGATCAGCCACGTGATCAGTGCATGATCAGCCACGTGATCAGTGCATGATAGCCACGTGATCAGTGCATGATCAGCCACGTGAGCAGTGCATGATCAGCCACGTGATCAGTGCATGATCAGACACGTGAACAGTGTATGATCAGCCACGTGATCAGTGCATGATATCCAAGTGATCAGTGCATGATCATCACGTGATCAGTGTATGATCAGCCACGTGAACAGTGCATGCTCAGTCACGTGATCTGGGCCTGCTGAGCTGCGTGATTACTGTCTGCTCATCTGCTTGACAATTGCCAGCTGAGCTGCACGATTCCTGCCTGTCATCTGCTTGACAATTGCCAGCTGTGCTGCGTAATTCCTGCCTGCTCAGCTGCTTGATTATTGCCAGCTGAGCAGCATGATTCCTCACACCTGAGTTCCATGATTATTGCCTGCTGACTGTTTGATTCGTGCCTACTCAGCTCTTTGTTTATGCCTCCAGAGGCACATGATCAGTGTATGATAGCAAACATGATCAGTGCATGATCAGTCACATGATCAGTGCCATTAAGTCACGTGATCACTACATGATAGTCATGTGATCAGTCCATGCTCAGTCACGTATCAGTGCATGATCAGCCACGTGATCAGTGCATGATCTGTCACATGATCAGTGTATGATCATCCACGTGATCAGTGCATGGGCAGTCATGTGATCAGTGCATGATATAGACGTGATCAGTGCATGATCAGTCACGTGATCAGTGCATGATAGCCACGTGATCAGTGCATGATCAGTCACCTGAGGGTGTATGATCATTCACGTGACCTGTACATGGTAGCTACATGATCATTGCATGATCAGCCACGTGAGTAGTGCATGATAGCCACGTGATCAGTGCATGATCAGTCACGTGATCAGTGCATGATCAGTCATGTGACCAGTACATGGTAGCTGCGTGATCATGCATGATCAGCCACGTGAGCAGTGCATGATAGCCACGTGATCAGTGCATGATCAGTCACGTGATCAGTGCATGATCAGTCCACGTGATCAGTGCATGATCAGCCACGTGATCAGTGCATGATCAGTCACGTGATCAGTGCATGATCAGCCACGTGATCAGTGCATGATAGCCACGTGATCAGTGCATGATCAGTCACGTGATCAGTGCATGATCAGTCACGTGATCAGTGCATGATCATTTACGTGATCAGTGCATGATCAGTCACGTGACCAGTATATGGTTGCTACGTGATCATCCATGACGAGCCACGTGAGCAGTGCATGATAGCCACGTGATGTGTGCATGAGTTTCGTGAGCAGAGTATGATCAGCCACGTGATCAGTGCATGAGTGCCACGTGATCAGTGCATGATATGTCACGTGACAGGTGTGTGATCAGCCACGTGAACAGTGCATGTTCAGCCACGTGATCAGTGCATGATAGCCACGTGATCAGTGCATGATCAGTTACGTGAGCAGTGTATGATCAGCCACGTGATCAGTGCATGGTCAGACACGTGAACAGTGTATGATCAGCCACGTGATCAGTGCATGATATCCAAGTGATCAGTGCATGATCATCACGTGATCAGTGTATGATCAGCCACGTGAACAGTGCATGCTCAGTCACGTGATCTGGGCCTGCTGAGCTGCGTGATTACTGTCTGCTCATCTGCTTGACAATTGCCAGCTGAGCTGCACGATTCCTGCCTGTCATCTGCTTGACAATTGCCAGCTGTGCTGCGTAATTCCTGCCTGCTCAGCTGCTTGATTATTGCCAGCTGAGCAGCATGATTCCTCACACCTGAGTTCCATGATTATTGCCTGCTGACTGTTTGATTCGTGCCTACTCAGCTCTTTGTTTATTGCCTCCAGAGGCACATGATCAGTGTATGATAGCAAACATGATCAGCGCATGATCAGTCACATGATCAGCGCCGTTAAGTCACGTGATCACTACATGATAGTCATGTGATCAGTCCATGCTCAGTCACGGTATCAGTGCATGATCAGCCACGTGATCAGTGCATGATCTGTCACAAGATTAGTGTATGATCATCCACGTGATCAGTGCATGGGCAGTCATGTGATCAGTGCATGATATAGACGTGATCAGTGCATGATCAGTCTCGTGATCAGTGCATGATAGCCACGTGATCAGTGCATGATCAGTCACCTGATGGGTGTATGATCATTCACGTGACCTGTACATGGTAGCTACATGATCATTGCATGATCAGCCACGTGATTCATGATAGCCACGTGATCACTGCATGATCAGTCACGTGATCAGTGCATGATCAGTCATGTGACCAGTACATGGTAGCTGCGTGATCATGGCATGATCAGCCACGTGAGCAGTGCATGATAGCCACGTGATCAGTGCATGATCAGACACGAGATCAGTGCATGATCAGTCACGTGATCAGTGCATGATCAGCCACGTGATCAGTGCATGACCAGGCACGTGATCAGTGTATGTCAGCCAAGTGATCAGTGCATGATAGCCACGTGATCAGTGCATGATCAGTCACGTGATCAGTGCATGATCAGTTATGTGATCAGTGTATGATCAGCCACGTGATCAGTGCATGATCAGCCACATGATCAGTGCATGATCAATTACGTGATCAGTGCATGATCAGTCACGTGACCAGTACATGGTAGCTACGTGATCATTGCCTGATCAGCCACGTGATCAGTGCATGATAGCCACGTGATCAGTGCATGATAGCCACGTGATCAGTGCATGATCAGTCATGTGATACGTGTGTGATCAGCCACGTGATCAGTGCATGATATCCACGTGATCAGTGCATGACAGCCACGTGATCAGTGCATGAGAGCCACGGATCAGTGCATGATCAGTCACGTGATACATGTGTGATCAGCCACGTGATCAGTGCATGATGAGCCACGTGATCAGTGCAGGATCAATTACGTGATCAGTGCATGATCAGTCACGTGACCAGTACATGGTTGCTACGTGATCGTTGCATGATCAGCCACGTGAGCAGAGCATGATAGCCACGTGATCAGTGCATGATCAGTCACGTGATCAGTACATGATCAGTCACGTGAACAGTGCATGATCATTTACGTGATCTTTGCATGATCAGTCACGTTACCAGTATATGGTTGCTACGTGATCATTCCATGACGAGCCACGTGAGCAGTGCATGATAGCCACGTGATGTGTGCATGAGTTACGTGAGCAGAGTATGATCAGCCACGTGATCAGTGCATGAGTGCCACGTGATCAGTGCATGATATGTCACGTGACAGGTGTGTGATCAGCCACGTGAACAGTGCATGTTCAGCCACGTGATCAGTGCATGATAGCCACGTGATCAGTGCATGATCAGTTACGTGAGCAGTGTATGATCAGCCACGTGATCAGTGCATGGTCAGACACGTGAACAGTGTATGATCAGCCACGTGATCAGTGCATGATATCCAAGTGATCAGTGCATGATCATCACGTGATCAGTGTATGATCAGCCACGTGAACAGTGCATGCTCAGTCACGTGATCTGGGCCTGCTGAGCTGCGTGATTACTGTCTGCTCATCTGCTTGACAATTGCCAGCTGAGCTGCACGATTCCTGCCTGTCATCTGCTTGACAATTGCCAGCTGTGCTGCGTAATTCCTGCCTGCTCAGCTGCTTGATTATTGCCAGCTGAGCAGCATGATTCCTCACACCTGAGTTCCATGATTATTGCCTGCTGACTGTTTGATTCGTGCCTACTCAGCTCTTTGTTTATTGCCTCCAGAGGCACATGATCAGTGTATGATAGCAAACATGATCAGCGCATGATCAGTCACATGATCAGCGCCATTAAGTCACGTGATCACTACATGATAGTCATGTGATCAGTCCATGCTCAGTCACGGTATCAGTGCATGATCAGCCACGTGATCAGTGCATGATCTGTCACGATTAGTGTATGATCATCCACGTGATCAGTGCATGGGCAGTCATGTGATCAGTGCATGATATAGACGTGATCAGTGCATGATCAGTCTCGTGATCAGTGCATGATAGCCACGTGATCAGTGCATGATCAGTCACCTGATGGGTGTATGATCATTCACGTGACCTGTACATGGTAGCTACATGATCATTGCATGATCAGCCACGTGAGTAGTTCATGATAGCCACGTGATCACTGCATGATCAGTCACGTGATCAGTGCATGATCAGTCATGTGACCAGTACATGGTAGCTGCGTGATCATGGCATGATCAGCCACGTGAGCAGTGCATGATAGCCACGTGATCAGTGCATGATCAGACACGTGATCAGTGCATGATCAGTCACGTGATCAGTGCATGATCAGCCACGTGATCAGTGCATGACCAGGCACGTGATCAGTGTATGTCAGCCAAGTGATCAGTGCATGATAGCCACGTGATCAGTGCATGATCAGTCACGTGATCAGTGCATGATCAGTTATGTGATCAGTGTATGATCAGCCACGTGATCAGTGCATGATCAGCCACGTGATCAGTGCATGATCAATTACGTGATCAGTGCATGATCAGTCACGTGACCAGTACATGGTAGCTACGTGATCATTGCCTGATCAGCCACGTGATCAGTGCATGATAGCACGTGATCAGTGCATGATAGCCACGTGATCAGTGCATGATCAGTCATGTGATACGTGTGTGATCAGCCACGTGATCAGTGCATGATATCCACGTGATCAGTGCATGACAGCCACGTGATCAGTGCATGAGAGCCACGTGATCAGTGCATGATCAGTCACGTGATACATGTGTGATCAGCCACGTGATCAGTGCATGATGAGCCACGTGATCAGTGCAGGATCAATTACGTGATCAGTGCATGATCAGTCACGTGACCAGTACATGGTTGCTACGTGATCGTTGCATGATCAGCCACGTGAGCAGAGCATGATAGCCACGTGATCAGTGCATGATCAGTCACGTGATCAGTACATGATCAGTCACGTGAACAGTGCATGATCATTTACGTGATCTTTGCATGATCAGTCACGTGACCAGTATATGGTTGCTACGTGATCATTCCATGACGAGCCACGTGAGCAGTGCATGATAGCCACGTGATGTGTGCATGAGTTATGTGAGCAGAGTATGATCAGCCACGTGATCAGTGCATGAGTGCCACGTGATCAGTGCATGATATGTCACGTGACAGGTGTGATCAGCCACGTGAACAGTGCATGTTCAGCCACGTGATCAGTGCATGATCCACGTGATCAGTGCATGATCAGTTACGTGAGCAGTGTATGATCAGCCACGTGATCAGTGCATGGTCAGACACGTGAACAGTGTATGATCAGCCACGTGATCAGTGCATGATATCCAAGTGATCAGTGCATGATCATCACGTGATCAGTGTATGATCAGCCACGTGAACAGTGCATGCTCAGTCATGTGATCTGGGCCTGCTGAGCTGCGTGATTACTGTCTGCTCATCTGCTTGACAATTGCCAGCTGAGCTGCACGATTCCTGCATGCTCAGCTGCTTGATTATTGCCAGCTGAGCAGCATGATTCCTCACACCTGAGTTCCATGATTATTGCCTGCTGACTGTTTGATTCGTGCCTACTCAGCTCTTTGTTTATTGCCTCCAGAGGCACATGATCAGTGTATGATAGCAAACATGATCAGCGCATGATCAGTCACATGATCAGCGCCATTAAGTCACGTGATCACTACATGATAGTCATGTGATCAGTCCATGCTCAGTCACGGTATCAGTGCATGATCAGCCACGTGATCAGTGCATGATCTGTCACAAGATTAGTGTATGATCATCCACGTGATCAGTGCATGGGCAGTCATGTGATCAGTGCATGATATAGACGTGAACAGTGCATGATCAGTCTCGTGATCAGTGCATGATAGCCACGTGATCAGTGCATGATCAGTCACCTGATGGGTGTATGATCATTCACGTGACCTGTACATGGTAGCTACATG
Organism: Bos javanicus; assembly: GCF_032452875.1. Taxonomy (NCBI): domain Eukaryota; kingdom Metazoa; phylum Chordata; class Mammalia; order Artiodactyla; family Bovidae; genus Bos; species Bos javanicus. The sequence continues at coordinate 29,567 of NW_026894888.1, forward strand.
ATCATTGCATGATCAGCCACGTGAGTAGTGCATGATAGCCACGTGATCACTGCATGATCAGTCACGTGATCAGTGCATGATCAGTCATGTGACCAGTACATGGTAGCTGCGTGATCATGGCATGATCAGCCACGTGAGCAGTGCATGATAGCCACGTGATCAGTGCATGATCAGTCACGTGATCAGTGCATGATCAGTTACGTGATCAGTGCATGATCAGCACGTGATCAGTGCATGATCAGCCACGTGATCAGTGCATGATCAATCACGTGATCAGTGCATGATCAGTCACGTGATCAGTGCATGTATGCGTGATCAGTGCATGATCAGCCACGTGATCAGTGCATGATAGCCACGTGATCAGTGCATGATAGCCACGTGATCAGTGCATGATCAGTCACGTGATCATGTGTGATCAGCCACGTGATCAGTGCATGAGCCACGTGATCAGTGCAGGATCAATTACGTGATCAGTGCATGATCAGTCACGTGACCAGTACATGGTTGCTACGTGATCGTTGCATGATCAGCCACGTGAGCAGAGCATGATAGCCACGTGGTCAGTGCATGATCAGTCACGTGATCAGTACATGATCAGTCACGTGAACAGTGCATGATCATTTACGTGATCAGTGCATGATCAGTCACGTGACCAGTATATGGTTGCTACGTGATCATTCCATGACGAGCCACGTGAGCAGTGCATGATAGCCACGTGATGTGTGCATGAGTTACGTGAGCTGAGTATGATCAGCCACGTGATCAGTGCATGAGTGCCACGTGATCAGTGCATGATATGTCACGTGACAGGTGTGATCAGCCACGTGAACAGTGCATGTTCAGCCACGTGATCAGTGCATGATAGCCACGTGATCAGTGCATGATCAGTTACGTGAGCAGTGTATGATCAGCCACGTGATCAGTGCATGGTCAGACACGTGAACAGTGTATGATCAGCCACGTGATCAGTGCATGATATCCAAGTGATCAGTGCATGATCATCACGTGATCAGTGTATGATCAGCCACGTGAACAGTGCATGCTCAGTCACGTGATCTGGGCCTGCTGAGCTGCGTGATTACTGTCTGCTCATCTGCTTGACAATTGCCAGCTGAGCTGCACGATTCCTGCCTGTCATCTGCTTGACAATTGCCAGCTGTGCTGCGTAATTCCTGCCTGCTCAGCTGCTTGATTATTGCCAGCTGAGCAGCATGATTCCTCACACTGTGTTCCATGATTATTGCCTGCTGACTGTTTGATTCGTGCCTACTCAGCTCTTTGTTTATTGCCTCCAGAGGCACATGATCAGTGTATGATAGCAAACATGATCAGCGCATGATCAGTCACATGATCAGCGCCATTAAGTCACGTGATCACTACATGATAGTCATGTGATCAGTCCATGCTCAGTCACGGTATCAGTGCATGATCAGCCACGTGATCAGTGCATGATCTGTCACAAGATTAGTGTATGATCATCCACGTGATCAGTGCACGGGCAGTCATGTGATCAGTGCATGATATAGACGTGAACAGTGCATGATCAGTCTCGTGATCAGTGCATGATAGCCACGTGATCAGTGCATGATCAGTCACCTGATGGGTGTATGATCATTCACGTGACCTGTACATGGTAGCTACATGATCATTGCATGATCAGCCACGTGAGTAGTTCATGATAGCCACGTGATCACTGCATGATCAGTCACGTGATCAGTGCATGATCAGTCATGTGACCAGTACATGGTAGCTGCGTGATCATGGCATGATCAGCCACGTGAGCAGTGCATGATAGCCACGTGATCAGTGCATGATCACCACGAGATCAGTGCATGATCAGTCACGTGATCAGTGCATGATCAGCCACGTGATCAGTGCATGACCAGCCACGTGATCAGTGTATGTCCAGCCAGTGATCAGTGCATGATAGCCACGTGATCAGTGCATGATCAGTCACGTGATCAGTGCATGATCAGTTATGTGATCAGTGTATGATCAGCCACGTGATCAGTGCATGATCAGCCACATGATCAGTGCATGATCAATTACGTGATCAGTGCATGATCAGTCACGTGACCAGTACATGGTAGCTACGTGATCATTGCATGATCAGCCACGTGATCAGTGCATGATAGCCACGTGATCAGTGCATGATAGCCACGTGATCAGTGCATGACCAGTCATGTGATACGTGTGTGATCAGCCACGTGATCAGTGCATGATATCCACGTGATCAGTGCATGACAGCCACGTGATCAGTGCATGAGAGCCACGGGATCAGTGCATGATCAGTCACGTGATACATGTGATCAGCCACGTGATCAGTGCATGATGAGCCACGTGATCAGTGCAGGATCAATTACGTGATCAGTGCATGATCAGTCACGTGACCAGTACATGGTTGCTACGTGATCGTTGCATGATCAGCCACGTGAGCAGAGCATGATAGCCACGTGATCAGTGCATGATCAGTCACGTGATCAGTACATGATCAGTCACGTGAACAGTGCATGATCATTTACGTGATCTTTGCATGATCAGTCACGTGACCAGTATATGGTTGCTACGTGATCATTCCATGACGAGCCACGTGAGCAGTGCATGATAGCCACGTGATGTGTGCATGAGTTATGTGAGCAGAGTATGATCAGCCACGTGATCAGTGCATGAGTGCCACGTGATCAGTGCATGATATGTCACGTGACAGGTGTGTGATCAGCCACGTGAACAGTGCATGTTCAGCCACGTGATCAGTGCATGATAGCCACGTGATCAGTGCATGATCAGTTACGTGAGCAGTGTATGATCAGCCACGTGATCAGTGCATGAGACACGTGAACAGTGTATGATCAGCCACGTGATCAGTGCATGATATCCAAGTGATCAGTGCATGATCATCACGTGATCAGTGTATGATCAGCCACGTGAACAGTGCATGCTCAGTCACGTGATCTGGGCCTGCTGAGCTGCGTGATTACTGTCTGCTCATCTGCTTGACAATTGCCAGCTGAGCTGCACGATTCCTGCATGCTCAGCTGCTTGATTATTGCCAGCTGAGCAGCATGATTCCTCACACCTGAGTTCCATGATTATTGCCTGCTGACTGTTTGATTCGTGCCTACTCAGCTCTTTGTTTATTGCCTCCAGAGGCACATGATCAGTGTATGATAGCAAACATGATCAGCGCATGATCAGTCACATGATCAGCGCCATTAAGTCACGTGATCACTACATGATAGTCATGTGATCAGTCCATGCTCAGTCACGGTATCAGTGCATGATCAGCCACGTGATCAGTGCATGATCTGTCACAAGATTAGTGTATGATCATCCACGTGATCAGTGCATGGGCAGTCATGTGATCAGTGCATGATATAGACGTGATCAGTGCATGATCAGTCTCGTGATCAGTGCATGATAGCCACGTGATCAGTGCATGATCAGTCACCTGATGGGTGTATGATCATTCACGTGACCTGTACATGGTAGCTACATGATCATTGCATGATCAGCCACGTGAGTAGTGCATGATAGCCACGTGATCACTGCATGATCAGTCACGTGATCAGTGCATGATCAGTCATGTGACCAGTACATGGTAGCTGCGTGATCATGGCATGATCAGCCACGTGATCAGTGCATGATAGCACGTGATCAGTGCATGATCAGTCACGTGATCAGTGCATGATCAGTCACGTGATCAGTGCATGATCAGCCACGTGATCAGTGCATGATCAGCCACGTGATCAGTGCATGATCAATTACGTGATCAGTGCATGATCAGTCACGTGATCAGTGCATGATCCACGTGATCAGTGCATGATCAGCCACGTGTCAGTGCATGATAGCCACGTGATCAGTGCATGATAGCCACGTGATCAGTGCATGATCAGTCACGTGATACATGTGTGATCAGCCACGTGATCAGTGCATGATGAGCCACGTGATCAGTGCAGGATCAATTACGTGATCAGTGCATGATCAGTCACGTGACCAGTACATGGTTGCTACGTGATCGTTGCATGATCAGCCACGTGAGCAGTGCATGATAGCCACGTGATCAGTGCATGATCAGTCACGTGATCAGTACATGATCAGTCACGTGAACAGTGCATGATCATTTACTTGATCTTTGCATGATCAGTCACGTGACCAGTATATGGTTGCTACGTGATCTTTCCATGACGAGCCACGTGAGCAGTGCATGATAGCCACGTGATGTGTGCATGAGTTACGTGAGCAGAGTATGATCAGCCACGTGATCAGTGCATGAGTGCCACGTGATCAGTGCATGATATGTCACGTGACAGGTGTGTGATCAGCCACGTGAACAGTGCATGTTCAGCCACGTGATCAGTGCATGATAGCCACGTGATCAGTGCATGATCAGTTACGTGAGCAGTGTATGATCAGCCACGTGATCAGTGCATGGTCAGACACGTGAACAGTGTATGATCAGCCACAGTGCATGATATCCAAGTGATCAGTGCATGATCATCACGTGATCAGTGTATGATCAGCCACGTGAACAGTGCATGCTCAGTCACGTGATCTGGGCCTGCTGAGCTGCGTGATTACTGTCTGCTCATCTACTTGACAATTGGCCTGAGCTGCACGATTCCTGCATGCTCAGCTGCTTGATTATTGCCAGCTGAGCAGCATGATTCCTCACACCTGAGTTCCATGATTATTGCCTGCTGACTTTGATTCGTGCCTACTCAGCTCTTTGTTTATTGCCTCCAGAGGCACATGATCAGTGTATGATAGCAAACATGATCAGCGCATGATCAGTCACATGATCAGCGCCATTAAGTCACGTGATCACTACATGATAGTCATGTGATCAGTCCATGCTCAGTCACGGTATCAGTGCATGATCAGCCACGTGATCAGTGCATGATCTGTCACAAGATTAGTGTATGATCATCCACGTGATCAGTGCATGGCAGTCATGTGATCAGTGCATGATATAGACGTGAACAGTGCATGATCAGTCTGAGTGATCAGTGCATGATAGCCACGTGATCAGTGCATGATCAGTCACCTGATGGGTGTATGATCATTCACGTGACCTGTACATGGTAGCTACATGATCATTGCATGATCAGCCACGTGAGTAGTGCATGATAGCCACGTGATCAGTGCATGATCAGTCACGTCAGTGCATGATCAGTCATGTGACCAGTACATGGTAGCTGCGTGATCATGGCATGATCAGCCACGTGATCAGTGCATGATAGCCACGTGATCAGTGCATGATCAGTCACGTGATCAGTGCATGATCAGTTACGTGATCAGTGCATGATCAGCCACGTGATCAGTGCATGATCAGCCACGTGATCAGTGCATGATCAATTACGTGATCAGTGCATGATCAGTCACGTGATCAGTGCATGGTAGCTACGTGATCAGTGCATGATCAGCCACGTGATCAGTGCATGATAGCCACGTGATCAGTGCATGATAGCCACGTGATCAGTGCATGATCAGTCACGTGATACATGTGTGATCAGCCACGTGATCAGTGCATGATGAGCCACGTGATCAGTGCAGGATCAATTACGTGATCAGTGCATGATCAGTCACGTGACCAGTACATGGTTGCTACGTGATCGTTGCATGATCAGTCGTGAGAGCATGATAGCCACGTGATCAGTGCATGATCAGTCACGTGATCAGTACATGATCAGTCACGTGAACAGTGCATGATCATTTACTTGATCTTTGCATGATCAGTCACGTGACCAGTATATGGTTGCTACGTGATCTTTCCATGACGAGCCACGTGAGCAGTGCATGATAGCCACGTGATGTGTGCATGAGTTCGTGAGCAGAGTATGATCAGCCGTGATCAGTGCATGAGTGCCACGTGATCAGTGCATGATATGTCACGTGAGTGTGTGATCAGCCACGTGAACAGTGCATGTTCAGCCACGTGATCAGTGCATGATAGCCACGTGATCAGTGCATGATCAGTTACGTGAGCAGTGTATGATCAGCCACGTGATCAGTGCATGGTCAGACACGTGAACAGTGTATGATCAGCCACGTGATCAGTGCATGATATCCAAGTGATCAGTACATGATCATCACGTGATCAGTGTATGATCAGCCACGTGAACAGTGCATGCTCAGTCACGTGATCTGGGCCTGCTGAGCTGCGTGATTACTGTCTGCTCATCTGCTTGACAATTGCCAGCTGAGCTGCACGATTCCTGCCTGTCATCTGCTTGACAATTGCCAGCTGTGCTGCGTAATTCCTGCCTGCTCAGCTGCTTGATTATTGCCCCCTGAGCAGCATGATTCCTCACACCTGAGTTCCATGATTATTGCCTGCTGACTGTTTGATTCGTGCCTACTCAGCTCTTTGTTTATTGCCTCCAGAGGCACATGATCAGTGTATGATAGCAAACATGATCAGCGCATGATCAGTCACATGATCAGCGCCATTAAGTCACGTGATCACTACATGATAGTCATGTGATCAGTCCATGCTCAGTCACGGTATCAGTGCATGATCAGCCACGTGATCAGTGCATGATCTGTCACAAGATTAGTGTATGATCATCCACGTGATCAGTGCATGGGCAGTCATGTGATCAGTGCATGATATGACGTGATCAGTGCATGATCAGTCTCGTGATCAGTGCATGATAGCCACGTGATCAGTGCATGATCAGTCACCTGATGGGTGTATGATCATTCACGTGACCTGTACATGGTAGCTACATGATCATTGCATGATCAGCCACGTGAGTAGTGCATGATAGCCACGTGATCAGTGCATGATCAGTCACGTGATCAGTGCATGATCAGTCATGTGACCAGTACATGGTAGCTGCGTGATCATGGCATGATCAGCCACGTGATCAGTGCATGATAGCCACGTGATCAGTGCATGATCAGTCACGTGATCAGTGCATGATCAGCCACGTGATCAGTGCATGATCAGCCACGTGATCAGTGCATGATCAATTACGTGATCAGTGCATGATCAGTCACGTGACCAGTGCATGGTTGCTACGTGATCGTTGCATGATCAGCCACGTGATCAGTGCATGATAGCCACGTGATCAGTGCATGATCAGTCACGTGATCAGTGCATGATCAGTCACGTGAACAGTGCATGATCATTTACGTGATCAGTGCATGATCAGTCACGTGACCAGTATATGGTTGCTACGTGATCATCCATGACGAGCCACGTGATCAGTGCATGATAGCCACGTGATGTGTGCATGAGTTACGTGAGCAGAGTATGATCAGCCACGTGATCAGTGCATGAGTGCCACGTGATCAGTGCATGATATGTCACGTGACAGGTGTGTGATCAGCCACGTGAACAGTGCATGATCAGCCACGTGATCAGTGCATGATAGCCACGTGATCAGTGCATGATCAGTTACGTGATCAGTGTATGATCAGCCACGTGATCAGTGCATGGTCAGACACGTGATCAGTGCATGATCAGCCACGTGATCAGTGCATGATCAGCCACGTGATCAGTGCATGATCAGTCACGTGATCAGTGCATGATCAGCCACGTGATCAGTGCATGATCAGTCACGTGATCAGTGCATGATCAGTCACGTGATCAGTGCATGATAGCCACGTGATCAGTGCATGATCAATTACGTGATCAGTGCATGATCAGTCACGTGACCAGTGCATGGTAGCTACGTGATCATTGCATGATCAGCCACGTGATCAGTGCATGATAGCCACGTGATCAGTGCATGATAGCCACGTGATCAGTGCATGATCAGTCACGTGATCGTGTGTGATCAGCCACGTGATCAGTGCATGATATCCACGTGATCAGTGCATGATCAGCCACGTGATCAGTGCATGATCAGCCACGTGATCAGTGCATGATCAGTCACGTGATCATGTGTGATCAGCCACGTGATCAGTGCATGATCAGCCACGTGATCAGTGCATGATCAGTTACGTGATCAGTGCATGATCAGTCAGTGATCAGTGCATGATAGCTACGTGATCAGTGCATGATCAGCCACGTGATCAGTGCATGATAGCCACGTGATCAGTGCATGATCAGTCACGTGATCAGTGCATGATAGCCACGTGATCAGTGCATGATCAGTCACCTGCAGTGGGTGTATGATCATTCACGTGACCAGTACATGGTAGCTACATGATCATTGCATGATCAGCCACGTGATAGTGCATGATAGCCACGTGATCAGTGCATGATCAGTCACGTGATCAGTGCATGATCAGTCATGTGACCAGTACATGGTAGCTGCGTGATGTGATCAGCCACGTGATCAGTGCATGATAGCCACGTGATCAGTGCATGATCAGTCACGTGATCAGTGCATGATCAGTCACGTGATCAGTGCATGATCAGCCACGTGATCAGTGCATGATCAGGCACGTGATCAGTGCATGTCCAGCCACGTGATCAGTGCATGATAGCCACGTGATCAGTGCATGATCAGCCACGTGATCAGTGCATGATCAGTCACGTGATCAGTGCATGATCAGCCACGTGATCAGTGCATGATCAGTCACGTGATCAGTGCATGATATAGACGTGATCAGTGCATGATCAGTCACGTGATCAGTGCATGATAGCCACGTGATCATTCCATGACGAGCCACGTGAGCGGTGCATGATAGCCACGTGATGTGTGCATGAGTTACGTGAGCAGAGTATGATCAGCCACGTGATCAGTGCATGAGTGCCACGTGATCAGTGCATATGTCACGTGACAGGTGTGTGATCAGCCACGTGAACAGTGCATGTTCAGCCACGTGATCAGTGCATGATAGCCACGTGATCAGTGCATGATCAGTTACGTGAGCAGTGTATGATCAGCCACGTGATCAGTGCATGGTCAGACACGTGAACAGTGTATGATCAGCCACGTGATCAGTGCATGATATCCAAGTGATCAGTGCATGATCATCACGTGATCAGTGTATGATCAGCCACGTGAACAGTGCATGCTCAGTCACGTGATCTGGGCCTGCTGAGCTGCGTGATTACTGTCTGCTCATCTGCTTGACAATTGCCAGCTGAGCTGCACGATTCCTGCCTGTCATCTGCTTGACAATTGCCAGCTGTGCTGCGTAATTCCTGCCTGCTCAGCTGCTTGATTATTGCCAGCTGAGCAGCATGATCCCTCACACCTGAGTTCCATGATTATTGCCTGCTGACTGTTTGATTCGTGCTTTCTCAGCTCTTTGTTTATTGCCTCCAGAGGCACATGATCAGTGTATGTTAGCAAACATGATCAGCGCATGATCAGTCACATGATCAGCGCATTAAGTCACGTGATCACTACATGATAGTCATGTGATCAGTCCATGCTCAGTCAGGTATCAGTGCATGATCTGTCACATGATGAGTGTATGATCATCCACGTGATCAGTGCATGGGCAGTCATGTGATCAGTGCATGATATAGGCGTGAACAGTGCATGATCAGTCACGTGATCAGTGCATGATAGCCACGTGATCAGTGCATGATCAGTCACCTGATGGGTGTATGATCATTCACGTGACCTGTACATAGTAGCTACATGATCATTGCATGATCAGCCACGTGAGTAGTGCATGATAGCCACGTGATCAGTGCATGATCAGTCACGTGATCAGTGCATGATCAGTCATGTGACCAGTACATGGTAGCTGTGATCATGGCATGATCAGCCACGTGAGCAGTGCATGATAGCCGTGATCAGTGCATGATCAACGAGATCAGTGCATGATCATCACGTGATCAGTGCATGATCAGCCACGTGATCAGTGCATGATCAGGCACGTGATCAGTGCATGATCAGCCACGTGATCAGTGCATGATGCCACGTGATCAGTGCATGATCAGTCACGTGATCAGTGCATGATCAGTTACGTGATCAGTGCATGATCAGCCACGTGATCAGTGCATGATATCACGTGATCAGTGCATGATAGCCACGTGATCAGTGCATGATCATCATGTGATACGTGTGTGATCAGCCACGTGATCAGTGCATGATATCCGTGATCAGTGCATGACAGCCACGTGATCAGTGCGAGCCACGTGATCAGTGCATGATCAGTCACGTGATACATGTGTGATCAGCCACGTGATCAGTGCATGATGAGCACGTGATCAGTGCAGGATCAATTACGTGATCAGTGCATGATCAGTCACGTGACCAGTACATGGTTGCTACGTGATCGTTGCATGTTCAGCCACGTGAGCAGAGCATGATAACGTGTCAGTGCATGATCAGTCACGTGATCAGTACATGATCAGTCACGTGAACAGTGCATGATCATTTACGTGATCTTTGCATGATCAGTCACGTGACCAGTATATGGTTGCTACGTGATCATTCCATGACGAGCCACGTGAGCAGTGCATGATAGCCACGTGATGTGTGCATGAGTTACGTGAGCAGAGTATGATCAGCCACGTGATCAGTGCATGAGTGCCACGTGATCAGTGCATGATATGTCACGTGACAGTGTGTGATCAGCCACGTGAACAGTGCATGTTCAGCCACGTGATCAGTGCATGATAGCCACGTGATCAGTGCATGATCAGTTACGTGAGCAGTGTATGATCAGCCACGTGATCAGTGCATGGTCAGACACGTGAACAGTGTATGATCAGCCACGTGATCAGTGCATGATATCCAAGTGATCAGTGCATGATCATCACGTGATCAGTGTATGATCAGCCACGTGAACAGTGCATGCTCAGTCACGTGATCTGGGCTTCTGCTGAGCTGCGTGATTGCTGTCTGCTCCCATCTGCTTGACAATTGCCAGCTGAGCTGCACGATTCCTGCATGCTCAGCTGCTTGATTATTGCCAGCTGAGCAGCATGATTCCTCACACCTGAGTTCCATGATTATTGCCTGCTGACTGTTTGATTCGTGCCTACTCAGCTCTTTGTTTATTGCCTCCAGAGGCACATGATCAGTGTATGATAGCAAACATGATCAGCGCATGATCAGTCACATGATCAGCGCCATTAAGTCACGTGATCACTACATGATAGTCATGTGATCAGTCCATGCTCAGTCGCGGTATCAGTGCATGATCAGCCACGTGATCAGTGCATGATCTGTCACAAGATTAGTGTATGATCATCCGTGATCAGTGCATGGGCAGTCATGTGATCAGTGCATGATATAGACGTGATCAGTGCATGATCAGTCTCGTGATCAGTGCATGATAGCCACGTGATCAGTGCATGGTCACCTGATGGGTGTATGATCATTCACGTGACCTGTACATGGTAGCTACATGATCATTGCATGATCAGCCACGTGAGTAGTGCATGATAGCCACGTGATCACTGCATGATCAGTCACGTGATCAGTGCATGATCAGTCATGTGACCAGTACATGGTAGCTGCGTGATCATGGCATGATCAGCCACGTGAGCAGTGCATGATAGCCACGTGATCAGTGCATGATCAGTCACGTGATCAGTGCATGATCAGTCCATGATGATCAGTATGATCAGCCACGTGATCAGTGCATGATCAGCCACGCGATCAGTGCATGATCAATTACGTGATCAGTGCATGATCAGCCACGTGATCAGTGCATGATAGCTCACGTGATCAGTGCATGATCAGCCACGTGATCAGTGCATGATGCCACGTGATCAGTGCATGATAGCCACGTGATCAGTGCATGATCAGTCATGTGATCGTGTGTGATCAGCCATGATCAGTGCATGATATCCACGTGATCAGTGCATGACAGCCACGTGATCAGTGCATGATAGCCACGTGATCAGTGCATGATCAGTCCGTGATCATGTGATCAGCCACGTGATCAGTGCATGATGGCCACGTGATCAGTGCATGATCAATTACGTGATCAGTGCATGATCAGTCACGTGACCAGTACATGGTTGCTACGTGATCGTTGCATGATCAGCCACGTGAGCAGTGCATGATAGCCATGGTCAGTGCATGATCAGTCACGTGATCAGTGCATGATCAGTCACGTGAACAGTGCATGATCATTTACGTGATCAGTGCATGATCAGTCACGTGACCAGTATATGGTTGCTACGTGATCATCCATGACGAGCCACGTGAGCAGTGCATGATAGCCACGTGATGTGTGCATGAGTTACGTGACAGAGTATGATCAGCCACGTGATCAGTGCATGAGTGCCACGTGATCAGTGCATGAGTCACGTGACAGTGTGTGATCAGCCACGTGATCAGTGCATGTTCAGCCACGTGATCAGTGCATGATAGCCACGTGATCAGTGCATGATCAGTTACGTGAGCAGTGTGATCAGCCACGTGATCAGTGCATGATCAGACACGTGATCAGTGTATGATCAGCCACGTGAACAGTGCATGCTCAGTCACGTGATCTGGGCCTGCTGAGCTGCGTGATTACTGTCTGCTCATCTGCTTGACAATTGCCAGCTGAGCTGCACGATTCCTGCCTGTCATCTGCTTGACAATTGCCAGCTGTGCTGCGTAATTCCTGCCTGCAGCTGCTTGATTATTGCCAGCTGAGCAGCATGATTCCTCACACTGAGTTCCATGATTATTGCCTGCTGACTGTTTGATTCGTGCCTACTCAGCTCTTTGTTTATTGCCTCCAGAGGCACATGATCAGTGTATGATAGCAAACATGATCAGCGCATGATCAGTCACATGATCAGCGCCGTTAAGTCACGTGATCACTACATGATAGTCATGTGATCAGTCCATGCTCAGTCACGGTATCAGTGCATGATCAGCCACGTGATCAGTGCATGATCTGTCACAAGATTAGTGTATGATCATCCACGTGATCAGTGCATGGGCAGTCATGTGATCAGTGCATGATATAGGCGTGAACAGTGCATGATCAGTCTCGTGATCAGTGCATGATAGCCACGTGATCAGTGCATGATCAGTCACCTGATGGGTGTCATTCACGTGACCTGTACATGGTAGCTACATGATCATTGCATGATCAGCCACGTGAGTAGTGCATGATAGCCACGTGATCACTGCATGATCAGTCACGTGATCAGTGCATGATCAGTCATGTGACCAGTACATGGTAGCTGCGTGATCATGGCATGATCAGCCACGTGAGCAGTGCATGATAGCCACGTGATCAGTGCATGATCAGACACGTGATCAGTGCATGATCAGTCACGTGATCAGTGCATGATCAGCCACGTGATCAGTGCATGACCAGGCACGTGATCAGTGTATGTCAGCCAAGTGATCAGTGCATGATAGCCACGTGATCAGTGCATGATCAGTCACGTGATCAGTGCATGATCAGTTATGTGATCAGTGTGATCAGCCACGTGATCAGTGCATGATCAGCCACATGATCAGTGCATGATCAGTCGTGATCAGTGCATGATCAGTCACGTGACCAGTACATGGTAGCTACGTGATCATTGCCTGATAAGCCACGTGATCAGTGCATGATAGCCACGTGATCAGTGCATGACCACGTGATCAGTGCATGATCAGTCATGTGATCGTGTGTGATCAGCCATGATCAGTGCATGATATCCACGTGATCAGTGCATGACAGCCACGTGATCAGTGCATGAGCCACGTGATCAGTGCATGATCAGTCACGTGATCATGTGTGATCAGCCACGTGATCAGTGCATGATGAGCCACGTGATCAGTGCATGATCAATTGCGTGATCAGTGCATGATCAGTCGCGTGACCAGTACATGGTTGCTCGTGATCGTTGCATGATCAGCCACGTGAGCAGTGCATGATAGCCACGTGATCAGTGCATGATCAGTCACGTGATCAGTGCATGATCAGTCACGTGATCAGTGCATGATCATTTACGTGATCAGTGCATGATCAGTCACGTGACCAGTATATGGTCACTCACGTGATCATTGCATGAGCCACGTGAGCAGTGCATGATAGCCACGTGATGTGTGCATGAGTTACGTGAGCAGTGTATGATCAGCCACGTGATCAGTGCATGATCAGCCACGTGATCAGTGCATGATATGTCCGTGACAGTGTGTGATCAGCCACGTGATCAGTGCATGTTCAGCCACGTGATCAGTGCATGATAGCCACGTGATCAGTGCATGATCAGTTACGTGATCAGTGTATGATCAGCCACGTGATCAGTGCATGATCAGTCATGTGATTACATGGTAGCTGCGTGATCAGTGCATGATCAGTCACGTGATCAGTGCATGATCAGCCACGTGATCAGTGCATGATCAGCCACGTGATCAGTGCATGATCAGTCACGTGATCAGTGCATGATCAGTCACGTGATCAGTGCATGATCAGTCACGTGATCAGTGCATGATCAGCCCGTGATCAGTGCATGATAGCCACGTGATCAGTGCATGATAGCCACGTGATCAGTGCATGATCAGTCATGTGATACGTGTGTGATCAGCCACATGATCAGTGCATGATATCCACGTGATCAGTGCATGGCAGCCACGTGATCAGTGCATGAGAGCCACGGGATCAGTGCATGATCAGTCACGTGATACATGTGTGATCAGCCACGTGATCAGTGCATGATGAGCCACGTGATCAGTGCAGGATCAATTACGTGATCAGTGCATGATCAGTCAGCCAGTACATGGTTGCTCACGTGATCATTGCATGATCAGCCACGTGAGCAGTGCATGATAGCCACGTGGTCAGTGCATGATCAGTCACGTGATCAGTACATGATCAGTCACGTGGACAGTGCATGATCATTTACGTGATCTGCATGATCAGTCACGTTACCAGTATATGGTTGCTAGTGATCATTCCATGGCCACGTGAGCAGTGCATGATAGCCACGTGATGTGCATGAAGTTACGTGAGCAGAGTATGATCAGCCGTGATCAGTGCAGTGCCACGTGATCAGTGCATGATATGTCGCGTGACAGGTGTGTGATCAGCCACGTGAACAGTGCATGTTCAGCCACGTGATCAGTGCATGATAGCCACGTGATCAGTGCATGATCAGTTACGTGAGCAGTGTATGATCAGCCACGTGATCAGTGCATGGTCAGACACGTGAACAGTGTATGATCAGCCACGTGATGCATGCTCAGTCACGTGATCTGGGCCTGTGAGCTGCGTGATTCTGTCTGCTCATCTGCTTGACAATTGCCAGCTGAGCTGCGATTCCTGCCTGCTCAGCTGCTTGATTTTTGCCAGCTGAGCAGCATGATTCCTCACACCTGAGTTCCATGATTATTGCCTGCTGACTGTTTGATTCGTGCCTACTCAGCTCTGTTTATTGCCTCCAGAGGCACATGATCAGTGTATGATAGCAAACATGATCAGCGCATGATCAGTCACATGATCAGCGCCATTAAGTCACGTGATCACTACATGATAGTCATGTGATCAGTCCATGCTCAGTCACGGTATCAGTGCATGATCAGCCACGTGATCAGTGCATGATCTGTCACAAGATTAGTGTATGATCATCCACGTGATCAGTGCACGGGCAGTCATGTGATCAGTGCATGATATAGACGTGAACAGTGCATGATCAGTCTCGTGATCAGTGCATGATAGCCACGTGATCAGTGCATGATCAGTCACCTGATGGGTGTATGATCATTCACGTGACCCATGAGCCACATGATCATTGCATGATCAGCCACGTGAGTAGTTCATGATAGCCACGTGATCACTGCATGATCAGTCACGTGATCAGTGCATGCTCAGTCATGTGACCAGTACATGGTAGCTGCGTGATCATGGCATGATCAGCCACGTGAGCAGTGCATGATAGCATGATCAGTGCATGATCAGACACGAGATCAGTGCATGATCAGTCACGTGATCAGTGCAATCAGCCACGTGATCAGTGCATGACCAGGCACGTGATCAGTGTATGATCAGCCAAGTGATCAGTGCATGATAGCCATGATCAGTGCATGATCAGTCACGTGATCAGTGCATGATCAGTTACGTGATCAGTGTATGATCAGCCACGTGATCAGTGCATGATCAGCCACGTGATCAGTGCATGATCAATTGCGTGATCAGTGCATGATCAGCCACGTGATCAGTGCATGCTAGCTCACGTGATCATTGCCTGATCAGCCACGTGATCAGTGCATGATCAGTCATGTGATACGTGTGTGATCAGCCACGTGATCAGTGCATGATATCCACGTGATCAGTGCATGACAGCCACGTGATCAGTGCATGAGAGCCACGGGATCAGTGCATGATCAGTCACGTGATACATGTGTGATCAGCCGTGATCAGT
This sequence comes from Bos javanicus, assembly GCF_032452875.1. Taxonomy (NCBI): domain Eukaryota; kingdom Metazoa; phylum Chordata; class Mammalia; order Artiodactyla; family Bovidae; genus Bos; species Bos javanicus. The sequence continues at coordinate 45,789 of NW_026894888.1, forward strand.
GCATGATAAACGTGATCAGTGCAGGATCAGGTACGTGATCAGTGCATGATCAGTCACGTGACCAGTACATGGTTGCTACCTGATCGTTGCATGATCAGCCGCGTGAGCAGAGCATGATAGCCGCGTGGTCAGTGCATGATCAGTCACGTGATCAGTACATGATCAGTCACATGAACAGTGCATGATCATTCACGTGATCTTTGCATGATCAGTCACGTTACCAGTCTATGGTTGCTATGTAATCATTCCATGAGCCACGTGAGCAGTGCATGATAGCCACGTGATGTGTGCATGAGTTACGTGAGCAGAGTATGATCAGCCACGTGATCAGTGCATGAGTGCCACGTGATCAGTGCATGATATGTCACGTGACAGGTGTGTGATCAGCCACGTGAACAGTGCATGTTCAGCCACGTGATCAGTGCATGATAGCCACGTGATCAGTGCATGATCAGTTACGTGAGCAGTGTATGATCAGCCACGTGATCAGTGCATGGTCAGACACGTGAACAGTGTATGATCAGCCACGTGATCAGTGCATGATATCCAAGTGATCAGTGCATGATCATCACGTGATCAGTGTATGATCAGCCACGTGAACAGTGCATGCTCAGTCACGTGATCAGGGCCTGCTGAGCTGCGTGACTGTCTGCTCATCTGCTTGACAATTGCCAGCTGAGCTGCACGATTCCTGCCTGTCATCTGCTTGACAATTGCCAGCTGTGCTGCGTAATTCCTGCCTGCTCAGCTGCTTGATTAGTGCCAGCTCAGCAGCATGATTCCTCACACCTGAGTTCCATGATTATTGCCTGCTGACTGTTTGATTCGTACCTACTCAGCTCTTTGTTTATTGCCTCCAGAGGCACATAATCAGTGTATGATAGCAAACATGATCAGCGCATGATCAGTCACATGATCAGCGCCATTAAGTCACGTGATCACTACATGATAGTCATGTGATCAGTCCATGCTAGTCACGGTATCAGTGCATGATCAGCCACGTGATCAGTGCATGATCAGCCACGAGATCAGTGTATGATCATCCACGTGATCAGTGCGGGCAGTCATGTGATCAGTGCATGATAGACGTGATCAGTGCATGACCAGTCTCGTGATCCGTGCATGATAGCCACGTGATCAGTGCATGATCAGTCACCTGATGGGTGTATGATCGTCACGTGATTACATGGTAGCTATGATCATTGCATGATCAGCCACGTGAGTTGTTCATGATAGCCACGTGATCACTGCATGATCAGTCACGTGATCAGTGCATGATCAGTCATGTGACCAGTGGTAGCTGCGTGATCATGGCATGATCAGCAACGTGAGCAGTGCATGATAGCCACGTGATCAGTGCATGATCAGCCACATGTTCAGTGCATGATCAATTACGTGCTCAGTGCATGATCAGTTACGTGATCCAGTACATGTAGCTACGTGATCATTGCCTGATAAGCCACGTGATCAGTGCATGATCCACGTGATCAGTGCATGATAGCCACGTGATCAGTGCATGATCAGTCATGTGATCGTGTGTGATCAGCCATGATCAGTGCATGATAGCCACGTGATCAGTGCATGATCAGCCACGTGATCAGTGCATGAGAGCCACGGGATCAGTGCATGATCAGTCACGTGAACATGTGTGATCAGCCACGTGATCAGTGCATGATGAGCCACTTGATCAGTGCAGGATCAATCACGTGATCAGTGCATGATCAGTCAGTACATGGTTGCGACGTGATCAGTTGCATGATCAGCCACGTGAGCAGAGCATGATAGCCGCGTGGTCAGTGCATGATCAGTCACGTGATCAGTACATGATCAGACACGTGAACAGTGCATGCTCAGTCACGTTATCTGGGCCTGCTGAGCTGCGTGATTACTGTCTGCTCATCTGCTTGACAATTGCCAGCTGAGCTGCACGATTCCTGCCTGTCATCTGCTTGACAATTGCCAGCTGTGCTGCGTAATTCCTGCCTGCTCAGCTGCTTGATTATTGCCAGCTGAGCAGCATGATTCCTCACCTGTGTTCCATGATTATTGCCTGCTGACTTTTTGATTCGTGCCTACTCAGCTCTGTGTTTATTGCCTCCAGAGGCACATGATCAGTGTATGATAGCAAACATGATCAGCGCATGATCAGTCACATGGTCAGCGCCATAAAGTCACGTGATCACTACTTGATAGTCATGTGATCAGTCCATGCTCAGTCACGGTATCAGTGCATGAATAGCCACGTGATCAGTGCATGATCTGTCACAAGATTAGTGTATGATCATCCACGTGATCAGTGCACGGGCAGTCATGTGATCAGTGCATGATATAGGCGTGAACAGTGCATGATCAGTCTCGTGATCAGTGCATGATAGCCACGTGATCAGTGCATGATCAGTCACCTGATGGGTGTATGATCATTCACGTGACCTGTACATGGTAGCTACATGATCATTGCATGATCAGCCACGTGAGTAGTTCATGATAGCCACGTGATCGCTGCATGATCAGTCACGTGATCAGTGCATGATCAGTCATGTGGCCAGTACATGGTAGCTGCGTGATCATGGCATGATCAGCCACGTGAGCAGTGCATGATAGCCACGTGATCAGTGCATGATCAGTCACGTGATCAGTGCATGATCAGTCACGTGATCAGTGCATGATCAGCCACGTGATCAGTGCATGATCAGTCACGTGATCAGTGCATGATCAGCCACGTGATCAGTGCATGATCACACGTGATCAGTGCATGATCAGCCACGTGATCAGTGCATGATAGCTACGTGGTCAGTGCATGATCAGCCACGTGATCAGTGCATGATCAGCCACATGATCAGTGCATGATCAATTGCGTGCTCAGTGCATGATCAGTTACGTGACCAGTACAAGGTAGCTACGTGATCATTGCCTGAAGCCACGTGATCAGTGCATGATAGCCACGTGATCAGTGCATGATAGCCATGATCAGTGCATGATCAGTCATGTGATACGTGTGTGATCAGCCACGTGATCAGTGCATGATATCCACGTGATCAGTGCATGACAGCCACGTGATCAGTGCATGAGAGCCACGTGATCAGTGCATGATCAGTCACGTGATACATGTGTGATCAGCCACGTGATCAGTGCATGATGAGCCACGTGATCAGTGCAGGATCAATTCGTGATCAGTGCATGATCAGTCACGTGACCAGTACATGGTTGCTCGTGATCGTTGCATGATCAGCCACGTGAGCAGAGCATGATAGCCACGTGGTCAGTGCATGATCAGTCACGTGATCAGTACATGATCAGTCACGTGAACAGTGCATGATCATTTACGTGATCTTTGCATGATCAGTCACGTTACCAGTATATGGTTGCTCGTGATCATTCCATGACGAGCCACGTGAGCAGTGCATGATGCCACGTGATGTGTGCATGAGTTACGTGAGCAGAGTATGATCAGCCACGTGATCAGTGCATGAGTGCCACGTGATCAGTGCATGATATGTCACGTGACAGGTGTGTGATCAGCCACGTGAACAGTGCATGTTCAGCCACGTGATCAGTGCATGATAGCCACGTGATCAGTGCATGATCAGTTACGTGAGCAGTGTATGATCAGCCACGTGATCAGTGCATGGTCAGACACGTGAACAGTGTATGATCAGCCACGTGATCAGTGCATGATATCAAGTGATCAGTGCATGATCATCACGTGATCAGTGTATGATCAGCCACGTGAACAGTGCATGCTCAGTCACGTGATCTGGGCCTGCTGAGCTGCGTGATTACTGTCTGCTCATCTGCTTGACAATTGCCAGCTGAGCTGCACGATTCCCACTGCCTGCTCAGCTGCTTGATTGTGCCAGCTGAGCAGCATGATTCCTCACACCTGAGTTCCATGATTATTGCCTGCTGACTGTTTGATTCGTGCCTACTCAGCTCTTTGTTTATTGCCTCCAGAGGCACATGATCAGTGTATGATAGCAAACATGATCAGCGCATGATCAGTCACATGATCAGCGCCATTAAGTCACGTGATCACTACATGATAGTCATGTGATCAGTCCATGCTCAGTCACGGTATCAGTGCATGATCAGCCACGTGATCAGTGCATGATCTGTCACAAGATTAGTGTATGATCATCCACGTGATCAGTGCACGGGCAGTCATGTGATCAGTGCATGATATAGACGTGAACAGTGCATGACCAGTCTCGTGATCAGTGCATGATAGCCACGTGATCAGTGCATGATCAGTCACGTGATCAGTGCATGAGCCACGTGATCAGTGCATGATCAGCCACGTGATCATGTGTGATCAGCCACGTGATCAGTGCATGATGAGCCACGTGATCAGTGCATGATCAGTCACGTGATCAGTGCATGATCAGTCATGTGACCAGTACATGGTACGTGATCGTTGCATGATCAGCCACGTGAGCAGAGCATTATAGCCACGTGGTCAGTGCATGATCAGTCACGTGATCAGTACATGATCAGTCACGTGATCAGTGCATGATCAGTCATGTGATCATTGCATGATCAGTCACGTGACCAGTATATGGTGCTCGTGATCAGTGCATGACAGCCACGTGAGCAGTGCATGATAGCCACGTGATGTGTGCATGATTCGTGAGCAGTGTATGATCAGCCACGTGATCAGTGCATGAGTGCCACGTGATCAGTGCATGATATTCACGTGACAGGTGTGTGATCAGCCACGTGAACAGTGCATGATCAGCCACGTGATCAGTGCATGATAGCCACGTGATCAGTGCATGATCAGTTACGTGAACAGTGCATGATCAGCCACGTGATCAGTGCATGATCAGACACGTGATCAGTGCATGATCAGCCACGTGATCAGTGCATGATATCCACGTGATCAGTGCATGATCATCACGTGATCAGTGTGATCAGCCACGTGAACAGTGCATGATCAGTCACGTGATCAGTGCATGATGAGCTGCGTGATTACTGTCTGCTCATCTGCTTGACAATTGCCAGCTGAGCTGCACGATTCCTGCCTGTCATCTGCTTGACAATTGCCAGCTGTGCTGCGTAATTCCTGCCTGCTCAGCTGCTTGATTATTGCCAGCTGAGCAGCATGATTCACACCTGTGTTCCATGATTAGTGCCTGCTGACTGTTTGATTGTGCCTACTCAGCTCTTTGTTTATTGCCTCCAGAGGCACGTGATCAGTGCATGATAGCAAACATGATCAGTGCATGATCAGTCACGTGATCAGCGCCATTCAGTCACGTGATCAGTACATGATAGTCACGTGATCAGTGCATGATCAGTCACGGTATCAGTGCATGATCAGCCACGTGATCAGTGCATGATCAGTCACGAGATCAGTGCATGATCATCCACGTGATCAGTGCATGGGCAGTCATGTGATCAGTGCATGATATAGGCGTGAACAGTGCATGATCAGTCTCGTGATCAGTGCATGATAGCCACGTGATCAGTGCATGATCAGTCACGTGATCGGTGTATGATCATTCACGTGACCAGTACATGGTAGCTACATGATCAGTGCATGATCAGCCACGTGAGTAGTTCATGATAGCCACGTGATCACTGCATGATCAGTCACGTGATCAGTGCATGATCAGTCATGTGACCAGTACATGGTAGCTACGTGATCATGGCATGATCAGCCACGTGAGCAGTGCATGATAGCCATGTGACCAGTGCATGATCAGCCACGAGATCAGTGCATGATCAGTCACGTGATCAGTGCATGATCAGCCACGTGATCAGTGCATGACCAGCCACGTGATCAGTGTATGTCCAGCCACGTGATCAGTGCATGATAGCCACGTGATCAGTGCATGATCAGTCACGTGATCAGTGCATGATCAGTTATGTGATCAGTGTGTGATCAGCCACGTGATCAGTGCATGATCAGCCACGTGATCAGTACGCAGTCATTACGTGATCAGTGCATGATCAGTCACGTGACCAGTACATGGTTGCTACGTGATCGTTGCATGATCAGCCACGTGAGCAGAGCATGATAGCCACGTGGTCAGTGCATGATCAGTCACGTGATCAGTGCATGATCAGTCACGTGAACAGTGCATGATCATTACGTGATCTTTGCATGATCAGTCACGTTACCAGTATATGGTTGCTACGTGATCTTTCCATGACGAGCCACGTGAGCAGTGCATGATAGCCACGTGATGTGTGCAGTTACGTGAGCAGAGTATGATCAGCCACGTGATCAGTGCATGAGTGCCACGTGATCAGTGCATGATATGTCACGTGACAGGTGTGTGATCAGCCACGTGAACAGTGCATGTTCAGCCACGTGATCAGTGCATGATAGCCACGTGATCAGTGCATGATCAGTTACGTGAGCAGTGTATGATCAGCCACGTGATCAGTGCATGGTCAGACACGTGAACAGTGTATGATCAGCCACGTGATCAGTGCATGATATCCAAGTGATCAGTACATGATCATCACGTGATCAGTGTATGATCAGCCACGTGAACAGTGCATGCTCAGTCACGTGATCTGGGCCTGCTGAGCTGCGTGATTACTGTCTGCTCATCTGCTTGACAATTGCCAGCTGAGCTGCACGATTCCTGCCTGTCATCTGCTTGACAATTGCCAGCTGTGCTGCGTAATTCCTGCCTGCTCAGCTGCTTGATTATTGCCAGCTGAGCAGCATGATTCCTCACACCTGAGTTCCATGATTATTGCCTGCTGACTGTTTGATTCGTGCCTACTCAGCTCTTTGTTTATTGCCTCCAGAGGCACATGATCAGTGTATGATAGCAAACATGATCAGCGCATGATCAGTCACATGATCAGCGCCATTAAGTCACGTGATCACTACATGATAGTCATGTGATCAGTCCATGCTCAGTCACGGTATCAGTGCATGATCAGCCACGTGATCAGTGCATGATCTGTCACAAGATTAGTGTATGATCATCCACGTGATCAGTGCACGGGCAGTCATGTGATCAGTGCATGATATAGACGTGAACAGTGCATGATCAGTCTCGTGATCAGTGCATGATAGCCACGTGATCAGTGCATGATCAGTCACCTGATGGGTGTATGATCATTCACGTGACCTGTACATGGTAGCTACATGATCATTGCATGATCAGCCACGTGAGTAGTTCATGATAGCCACGTGATCACTGCATGATCAGTCACGTGATCAGTGCATGATCAGTCATGTGACCAGTACATGGTAGCTGCGTGATCATGGCATGATCAGCCACGTGAGCAGTGCATGATAGCCACGTGATCAGTGCATGATCAGTCACGAGATCAGTGCATGATCAGTCACGTGATCAGTGCATGATCAGCCACGTGATCGCATGACCAGGCACGTGATCAGTGTGTCAGCCAAGTGATCAGTGCATGATAGCCACGTGATCAGTGCATGATCAGTCACGTGATCAGTGCATGATCAGTTATGTGATCAGTGTATGATCAGCCACGTGATCAGTGCATGATCAGCCACATGATCAGTGCATGATCAATTACGTGCTCAGTTGATCACGTGACCAGTACATGGTAGCTACGTGATCATTGCCTGATCAGCCACGTGATCAGTGCATGATAGCCACGTGATCAGTGCATGATAGCCACGTGATCAGTGCATGATCAGTCATGTGATACGTGTGTGATCAGCCACGTGATCAGTGCATGATATCCACGTGATCAGTGCATGACAACCACGTGATCAGTGCATGAGAGCCACGGGATCAGTGCATGATCAGTCACGTGATACATGTGTGATCAGCCACGTGATCAGTGCATGATGAGCCACGTGATCAGTGCAGGATCAATTACGTGATCAGTGCATGATCAGTCACGTGACCAGTACATGGTTGCTACGTGATCGTTGCATGATCAGCCACGTGAGCAGAGCATGATAGCCACGTGGTCAGTGCATGATCAGTCACGTGATCAGTACATGATCAGTCACGTGAACAGTGCATGATCATTTACGTGATCTTTGCATGATCAGTCACGTTACCAGTATATGGTTCTACGTGATCATTCCATGACGAGCCACGTGAGCAGTGCATGATAGCCACGTGATGTGTGCATGAGTTACGTGAGCAGAGTATGATCAGCCACGTGATCAGTGCATGAGTGCCACGTGATCAGTGCAGGATATGTCACGTGACAGGTGTGTGATCAGCCACGTGAACAGTGCATGTTCAGCCACGTGATCAGTGCATGATAGCCACGTGATCAGTGCATGATCAGTTACGTGAGCAGTGTATGATCAGCCACGTGATCAGTGCATGGTCAGACACGTGAACAGTGTATGATCAGCCACGTGATCAGTGCATGATATCAAGTGATCAGTGCATGATCATCACGTGATCAGTGTATGATCAGCCATGAACAGTGCATGCTCAGTCACGTGATCTGGGCCTGCTGAGCTGCGTGATTACTGTCTGCTCATCTGCTTGACAATTGCCAGCTGAGCTGCACGATTCCTGCCTGTCATCTGCTTGACAATTGCCAGCTGTGCTGCGTAATTCCTGCCTGCTCAGCTGCTTGATTATTGCCAGCTGAGCAGCATGATTCCTCACACCTGAGTTCCATGATTATTGCCTGCTGACTGTTTGATTTGTGCTCAGCTCTTTGTTTATTGCCTCCAGAGGCACATGATCAGTGTATGATAGCAAACATGATCAGCGCATGATCAGTCACATGATCAGCGCCATTAAGTCACGTGATCACTACATGATAGTCATGTGATCAGTCCATGCTCAGTCACGGTATCAGTGCATGATCAGCCACGTGATCAGTGCATGATCTGTCACAAGATTAGTGTATGATCATCACGTGATCAGTGCACGGGCAGTCATGTGATCAGTGCATGATATAGAACGTGAACAGTGCATGATCAGGCTCGTGATCAGTGCATGATAGCCACGTGATCAGTGCATGATCAGTCACCTGATGGGTGTATGATCATTCACGTGACCTGTACATAGTAGCTACATGATCATTGCATGATCAGCCACGTGAGTAGTTCATGATAGCCACGTGATCACTGCATGATCAGTCACGTGATCAGTGCATGATCAGTCATGTGACCAGTACATGGTAGCTGCGTGATCATGGCATGATCAGCCACGTGAGCAGTGCATGATAGCCACGTGATCAGTGCATGATCAGACACGGATCAGTGCATGATCAGTCACGTGATCAGTGCATGATCAGCCACGTGATCAGTGCATGACCAGCCACGTGATCAGTGTATGTCCAGCCAGTGCATGATAGCCACGTGATCAGTGCATGATCAGTCACGTGATCAGTGCATGATCAGTTATGATCAGTGTATGATCAGCCACGTGATCAGTGCATGATCAGCCACATGATCAGTGCATGATCAATTACGTGATCAGTGCATGATCAGTCACGTGACCAGTACATGGTAGCTCACGTGATCATTGCCTGATCAGCCACGTGATCAGTGCATGATAGCCACGTGATCAGTGCATGATAGCCACGTGATCAGTGCATGATCAGTCATGTGATACGTGTGTGATCAGCCACGTGATCAGTGCATGATATCCACGTGATCAGTGCATGACAGCCACGTGATCAGTGCATGAGAGCCACGGGACCAGTGCATGATCAGTCACGTGATACATGTGTGATCAGCCACGTGATCAGTGCATGATGAGCCACGTGATCAGTGCAGGATCAATTACGTGATCAGTGCATGATCAGTCACGTGACCAGTACATGGTTGCTACGTGATCGTTGCATGATCAGCCACGTGAGCAGAGCATGATAGCCACGTGGTCAGTGCATGATCAGTCACGTGATCAGTACATGATCAGTCACGTGAACAGTGCATGATCATTTACGTGATCTTTGCATGATCAGTCACGTTACCAGTATATGGTTGCTACGTGATCATTCCATGACGAGCCACGTGAGCAGTGCATGATAGCCACGTGATGTGTGCATGAGTTACGTGAGCAGAGTATGATCAGCCACGTGATCAGTGCATGAGTGCCACGTGATCAGTGCATGATATGTCACGTGACAGGTGTGTGATCAGCCACGTGAACAGTGCATGTTCAGCCACGTGATCAGTGCATGATAGCCACGTGATCAGTGCATGATCAGTTACGTGAGCAGTGTATGATCAGCCACGTGATCAGTGCATGGTCAGACACGTGAACAGTGTATGATCAGCCACGTGATCAGTGCATGATATCCAAGTGATCAGTGCATGATCATCACGTGATCAGTGTATGATCAGCCACGTGAACAGTGCATGCTCAGTCACGTGATCTGGGCCTGCTGAGCTGCGTGATTACTGTCTGCTCATCTGCTTGACAATTGCCAGCTGAGGCTGCGATTCCTGCCTGCTCAGCTGCTTGATTATTGCCAGCTGAGCAGCATGATTCCTCACACCTGAGTTCCATGATTATTGCCTGCTGACTGTTTGATTCGTGCCTACTCAGCTCTTTGTTTATTGCCTCCAGAGGCACATGATCAGTGTATGATAGCAAACATGATCAGCGCATGATCAGTCACATGATCAGCGCCATTAAGTCACGTGATCACTACATGATAGTCATGTGATCAGTCCATGCTCAGTCACGGTATCAGTGCATGATCAGCCACGTGATCAGTGCATGATCTGTCACAAGATTAGTGTATGATCATCCACGTGATCAGTGCATGGGCAGTCATGTGATCAGTGCATGATATAGACGTGAACAGTGCATGATCAGTCTCGTGATCAGTGCATGATAGCCACGTGATCAGTGCATGATCAGTCACCTGATGGGTGTATGATCATTCACGTGACCTGTACATGGTAGCTACATGATCATTGCATGATCAGCCACGTGAGTAGTTCATGATAGCCACGTGATCACTGCATGATCAGTCACGTGATCAGTGCATGATCAGTCATGTGACCAGTACATGGTAGCTGCGTGATCATGGCATGATCAGCCACGTGAGCAGTGCATGATAGCCACGTGATCAGTGCATGATCAGACACGAGATCAGTGCATGATCAGTCCGTCCAGTCAGTGTGATCAGCCACGTGATCAGTGCATGATCAATTACGTGATCAGTGCATGATTGATCACGTGACCAGTGCATGGTTGCTACGTGATCGTTGCATGATCAGCCACGTGAGCAGACATGATAGCCACGTGGTCAGTGCATGATCAGTCACGTGATCAGTGCATGATCAGTCACGTGAACAGTGCATGATCATTTACGTGATCTTTGCATGATCAGTCACGTTACCAGTATGGTTGCTACGTGATCATCCATGAGCCACGTGAGCAGTGCATGATAGCCACGTGATGTGTGCATGAGTTACGTGAGCAGAGTATGATCAGCCACGTGATCAGTGCATGAGTGCCACGTGATCAGTGCATGATATGTCACGTGACAGGTGTGTGATCAGCCACGTGACAGTGCATGATTCAGCCACGTGATCAGTGCATGATAGCCACGTGATCAGTGCATGATCAGTTACGTGAGCAGTGTATGATCAGCCACGTGATCAGTGCATGGTCAGACACGTGAACAGTGTATGATCAGCCACGTGATCAGTGCATGATATCCAAGTGATCAGTGCATGATCATCACGTGATCAGTGTATGATCAGCCACGTGAACAGTGCATGCTCAGTCACGTGATCTGGGCCTGCTGAGCTGCGTGATTACTGTCTGCTCATCTGCTTGACAATTGCCAGCTGAGCTGCACGATTCCTGCCTGTCATCTGCTTGACAATTGCCAGCTGTGCTGCGTAATTCCTGCCTGCTCAGCTGCTTGATTATTGCCAGCTGAGCAGCATGATTCCTCACACCTGAGTTCCATGATTATTGCCTGCTGACTGTTTGATTCGTGCCTACTCAGCTCTTTGTTTATTGCCTCCAGAGGCACATGATCAGTGTATGATAGCAAACATGATCAGCGCATGATCAGTCACATGATCAGCGCCATTAAGTCATGATCACTACATGATAGTCATGTGATCAGTCCATGCTCAGTCACGGTATCAGTGCATGATCAGCCACGTGATCAGTGCATGATCTGTCACAGATTAGTGTATGATCATCCACGTGATCAGTGCATGGGCAGTCATGTGATCAGTGCATGATATAGGCGTGAACAGTGCATGATCAGTCTCGTGATCAGTGCATGATAGACGTGATCAGTGCATGATCAGTCACCTGATGGGTGTATGATCATTCACGTGACCTGTACATGGTAGCTACATGATCATTGCATGATCAGCCATGATAGTTCATGATAGCCACGTGATCACTGCATGATCAGTCACGTGATCAGTGCATGATCAGTCATGTGACCAGTACATGGTACTCGTGATCATGGCATGATCAGCCACGTGAGCAGTGCATGATAGCCACGTGATCAGTGCATGATAGCACGTGATCAGTGCATGATCAGTCACGTGATACGTGTGTGATCAGACATGATCAGTGCATGATATCCACGTGATCAGTGCATGACAGCCACGTGTCAGTGCATGATCAGTTACGTGATCTTTGCATGATCAGTCCGTGCAGTATATGGTTGCTACGTGATCAGTGCATGACGAGCCACGTGATCAGTGCATGATAGCCGTGATGTGTGCATGATACGTAGCAAGTGATCAGCCACGTGATCAGTGCATGAGTGCCGTGATCAGTGCATGATAGCCACGTGACAGGTGTGTGATCAGCCACGTGATCAGTGCATGATCAGCCACGTGATCAGTGCATGATAGCCACGTGATCAGTGCATGATCAGTTACGTGATCAGTGTGTGATCAGCCACGTGATCAGTGCATGATCAGTCACGTGAACAGTGCATGATCAGCCACGTGATCAGTGCATGATATCCAAGTGATCAGTGCAGATCATCATGATCAGTGTATGATCAGCCGTGAACAGTGCATGCTCAGTCACGTGATCTGGGCCTGCTGAGCTGCGTGATTACTGTCTGCTCATCTGCTTGACAATTGCCAGCTGAGCTGCACGATTCCTGCCTGTCATCTGCTTGACAATTGCCAGCTGTGCTGCGTAATTCCTGCCTGCTCAGCTGCTTGATTATTGCCAGCTGAGCAGCATGATTCCTCACACCTGAGTTCCATGATTATTGCCTGCTGACTGTTTGATTCGTGCCTACTCAGCTCTTTGTTTATTGCCTCCAGAGCACATGATCAGTGTATGATAGCAAACATGATCAGCGCATGATCAGTCACATGATCAGCGCCATTAAGTCACGTGATCACTACATGATAGTCATGTGATCAGTCCATGCTCAGTCACGGTATCAGTGCATGATCAGCCACGTGATCAGTGCATGATCTGTCACAAGATTAGTGTATGATCATCCACGTGATCAGTGCATGGGCAGTCATGTGATCAGTGCATGATATAGGCGTGACAGTGCATGATCAGTCTCGTGATCAGTGCATGATAGCCACGTGATCAGTGCATGATCAGCCACGTGTCAGTGTGATCAGTCACCTATGCATGATGGGTGTATGATGCATTAAATGAACATAAATAGCTACATGATCATTGCATGATCAGCCACGTGATAGTTCATGATAGCCACGTGATCAGTGCATGATCAGTCACGTGATCAGTGCATGATCAGTCATGTGACCAGTGCATGATAGCTGCGTGATCATGCATGATCAGCCACGTGATCAGTGCATATCCACGTGATCATGCATGATCAGACACGTGATCAGTGCATGATCAGTCACGTGATCAGTGCATGATCAGCCATGATCAGTGCATGACCAGGCACGTGATCAGTGTATGTCAGCCAAGTGATCAGTGCATGATAGCCACGTGATCAGTGCATGATCAGTCACGTGATCAGTGCATGATCAGTTATGTGATCAGTGTATGATCAGCCACGTGATCAGTGCATGATCAGCCACATGATCAGTGCATGATCAATTACGTGATCAGTGCATGATCAGTCATGTGAAGTACATGGTAGCTACGTGTCATTGCCTGATCAGCCACGTGATCAGTGCATGATAGCCACGTGATCAGTGCATGATAGCCACGATCAGTGCATGATCAGTCATGTGATACGTGTGTGATCAGCCACGTGATCAGTGCATGATATCCACGTGATCAGTGCATGACAGCCACGTGATCAGTGCATGAGAGCCACGTGATCAGTGCATGATCAGTCACGTGATACATGTGTGATCAGCCACGTGATCAGTGCATGATGAGCCACGTGATCAGTGCAGGATCAATTAAGTGATCAGTGCATGATCAGTCACGTGACCAGTACATGGTTGCTACGTGATCGTTGCATGATCAGCCACGTGAGCAGAGCATGATAGCCACGTGATCAGTGCATGATCAGTCACGTGATCAGTACATGATCAGTCACGTGAACAGTGCATGATCATTTACGTGATCTTTGCATGATCAGTCACGTTACCAGTATATGGTTGCTACGTGATCATTCCATGACGAGCCACGTGAGCAGTGCATGATAGCCACGTGATGTGTGCATGGTACATGAGCAGAGTATGATCAGCCACGTGATCAGTGCATGAGTGCCACGTGATCAGTGCATGATATGTCACGTGACAGGTGTGTGATCAGCCACGTGAACAGTGCATGTTCAGCCACGTGATCAGTGCATGATAGCCACGTGATCAGTGCATGATCAGTTACGTGAGCAGTGTATGATCAGCCACGTGATCAGTGCATGGTCAGACACGTGAACAGTGTATGATCAGCCACGTGATCAGTGCATGATATCCAAGTGATCAGTGCATGATCATCACGTGATCAGTGTATGATCAGCCACGTGAACAGTGCATGCTCAGTCACGTGATCTGGGCCTGCTGAGCTGCGTGATTACTGTCTGCTCATCTGCTTGACAATTGCCAGCTGAGCTGCACGATTCCTGCCTGTCATCTGCTTGACAATTGCCAGCTGTGCTGCGTAATTCCTGCCTGCTCAGCTGCTTGATTGCCAGCTGAGCAGCATGATTCCTCACACCTGAGTTCCATGATTATTGCCTGCTGACTGTTTGATTCGTGCCTACTCAGCTCTTTGTTTATTGCCTCCAGAGGCACGTGATCAGTGTATGATAGCAAACATGATCAGCGCATGATCAGTCACATGATCAGCGCATTAAGTCACGTGATCACTACATGATAGTCATGTGATCAGTCCATGCTCAGTCGCGGTATCAGTGCATGATCAGCCACGTGATCAGTGCATGATCTGTCACAAGATTAGTGTATGATCATCCACGTGATCAGTGCATGGGCAGTCATGTGATCAGTGCATGATATAGACGTGAACAGTGCATGATCAGTCTCAGTGATCAGTGCATGATAGCCACGTGATCAGTGCATGATCAGTCACCTGATGGGTGTATGATCATTCCGTGACCTGTACATGGTAGCTACATGATCATTGCATGATCAGCCACGTGAGTAGTTCATGATAGCCACGTGATCACTGCATGATCAGTCACGTGATCAGTGCATGATCAGTCATGTGACCAGTACATGGTAGCTGCGTGATCATGGCATGATCAGCCACGTGAGCAGTGCATGATAGCACGTGATCAGTGCATGATCAGTCACGTGATCAGTGCATGATCAGCCACGTGATCAGTGCATGATAGCCACGTGATCAGTGCATGATCAGCCACGTGATCAGTGCATGATAGCCACGTGATCAGTGCATGATAGCCACGTGATCAGTGCATGATCAA
>NW_026894889.1:0-61429 GCF_032452875.1 Bos javanicus
CAGTGCATGATCAGCCACATGATCAGTGCATTATAGCCACGTGATCAGTGCATGATCAGTCATGTGATCAGTGCATGATCAGTCACGGTGATCAGTGCATGATCAGCCATTGATCAGTGCATGATCAGCCACGTGATCAGTGCATGATCAGCACGTGATCAGTGCATGATCAGTCACGTGATCAGTGCATGATCAGGCACGTGATCAGTGCATGATCAGTCACGTGATCAGTGCATGATCAGCCACGTGATCAGTGCATGATCAGTCACGTGATCAGTGCATGATCAGTCACGTGATCAGTGGATGATCAGCCACGTGATCAGTGCATGATCAGCCACGTGATCAGCATGATCAGTTACGTGATCAGTGCATGATCAGTCACGTGACCAGTATATGGTAGCTACGTGATCATTGCATGATCAGCCACGTGAGCAGTGCATGATAGCCACGTGATCAGTGCATGATCAGTCACGTGATCAGTGCATGATCAGTCATGTTATCAGTGCATGATCAGTCACGTGATCAGTGCATGATCAATTACGTGATCAGTGCATGATCAGTCACGTGACCAGTACATGGTAGCACGTGATCAGTGCATGATCAGCCACGTGATCAGTGCATGATAGCCACGTGATCAGTGCATGATCAGTCACGTGATCAGTGCATGATCAGCCACGTGATCAGTGCATGATCAGTCACGTGATCAGTGCATGATCAGTCACGTGATCAGTGCATGATCAGCCACGTGATCAGTGCATGATCAGCCACGTGATCAGTGCATGATAGCCAGTGATCAGTGCATGATCAGCCACGTGATCAGTGCATGATCAGTCACGTGATCAGTGCATGATCAGCCACGTGATCAGTGCATGATAGCCACGTGATCAGTGCATGATCAGCCACGTGATCAGTGCATGATCAGTCACGTGATCAGTGCATGATCAGCCACGTGATCAGTGCATGATCAGCCACGTGATCAGTGCATGATCAGCCACGTGATCAGTGCATGATAGCCACGTGATCAGTGCATGATCAGTCACGTGATCAGTGATGATCAGCCACGTGATCAGTGCATGCTCAGTCACGTGATCTGGGCCTGCTGAGCTGCGTGATTACTGTCTGCTCATCTGCTTGACAATTGCCAGCTGAGCTGCATGATTCCTGCCTGTCATCTGCTTGACAATTGCCAGCTGTGCTGCGTAATTCCTGCCTGCTCAGCTGCTTGATTATTGCCAGCTGAGCAGCATGATTCCTCACAGCTGAGTTCCATGATTATTGCCTGCTGACTGTTTGATTCGTGCCTACTCAGCTCTTTGTTCATTGCCTCCAGAGGCACATGATCAGTGTATGACAGCAAACATGATCAGTGCATGATCAGTCACATGATCAGTGCCATTAAGCCACGTGATCAGTGCATGATAGTCATGTGATCAGTGCATGATCAGTCACGGTATCAGTGCATGATCAGCCACGTGATCAGTGCATGATCAGCCAGGTGATCAGTGCATGATAGCTACGTGATCAGTGCATGATTTGTCACGTGATCAGTGCATGACAGGCAGGTGATCAGTGTATGATCAGCCACGTGATCAGTGCATGATAGCCACGTGATCAGTGCATGATCAGTCACCTGATGGGTGTATGATCAGTCACGTGACCAGTACATGGTAGCCACATGATCATTGCATGATCAGCCACGTGAGTAGTGCATGATAGCCACGTGATCAGTGCATGATCAGTCACGTGATCAGTGCATGATCAGCCACGTGATCAGTGCATGATCAGCCACGTGATCAGTGCATGATCAATTACGTGATCAGTGCATGATCAGTCACGTGACCAGTGCATGATAGCACGTGATCAGTGCATGATCAGCCACGTGATCAGTGCATGATCAGCCACGTGATCAGTGCATGATCAGTCGCAGTGATCAGTGTATGATCATCCACGTGATCAGTGCATGCAGTCACGTGATCAGTGCATGATATTCACGTGATCAGTGCATGATCAGTCACGTGATCAGCATGATCAGCCACGTGATCAGTGCTGATAGCCAGTGATCAGTGCATGATAGCATGATCAGTGCATGATCAGTCACGTGATCAGTGCATGATCAGCCACGTGATCAGTGCATGATAGCCACGTGATCAGTGCATGATCAGCCACGTGATCAGTGCATGATCAGTTACGTGATCAGTGCATGATCAGCCACGTGATCAGTGCATGACAGCCACGTGATCAGTGCATGATCAGCCACGTGATCAGTGCATGATCAGCCACGTGATCAGTGCATGATCAGTCACGTGATCAGTGCATGATCAGCCACGTGATCAGTGCATGATAGCCACGTGATCAGTGCATGATCAGTTACGTGATCAGTGTATGATCAGCCACGTGAACAGTGCATGCTCAGTCACGTGATCTGGGCCTGCTGAGCTGCGTGATTACTGTCTGCTCATCTGCTTGACAATTGCCAGCTGAGCTGCACGATTCCTGCCTGTCATCTGCTTGACAATTGTCAGCTGTGCTGCGTAATTCCTGCCTGCTCAGCTGCTTGATTATTGCCAGCTGAGCAGCATGATTCCTCACACCTGAGTTCCATGATTATTGCCTGCTGACTGTTTGATTCGTGCCTACTCAGCTCTTTGTTTATTGCCTCCAGAGGCACATGATCAGTGTATGATAGCAAACATGATCAGCGCATGATCAGTCACATGATCAGTGCCATTAAGTCACGTGATCACTACATGATAGTCATGTGATCAGTCCATGCTCAGTCACGTGATCAGTGCATGATCAGCCACGTGATCAGTGCATGATCAGCCACGTGATCAGTGTTGATCAGCCACGTGATCAGTGCATGATCAGTCACGTGATCAGTGCATGATCAGGCACGTGATCAGTGCATGATCAGCCACGTGATCAGTGCATGATAGCCACGTGATCAGTGCATGATCAGTCACCTGATGGGTGTATGATCAGTCACGTGACCTGTGCATGGTAGCTACATGATCATTGCATGATCAGCCACGTGAGTAGTGCATGATAGCCACGTGATCAGTGCATGATCAGTCACGTGATCAGTGCATGATCAGTCACGTGATCAGTGCATGATCAGTCACGTGATCAGTGCATGATCAGCCACGTGATCAGTGCATGATCAGCCACGTGATCAGTGCATGATCAGCCACGTGATCAGTGCATGATCAGTCACGTGATCAGTGCATGATATAGACGTGATCAGTGCATGATCAGTCACGTGATCAGTGCATGATAGCCACGTGATCAGTGCATGATCAGTCACCTGATCGGTGCATGATCATTCACGTGATCAGTACATGATAGCTACATGATCAGTGCATGATCAGCCACGTGATCAGTGCATGATAGCCACGTGATCAGTGCATGATCAGTCACGTGATCAGTCCATGATCAGTCACGGTATCAGTGCATGATCAGCCACGTGATCAGTGCATGATCAGCCAGTGATCAGTGCATGATAGCTACGTGATCAGTGCATGATCAGTCACGTGATCAGTGCATGATCAGGCACGTGATCAGTGCATGATCAGCCACGTGATCAGTGCATGATAGCCACGTGATCAGTGCATGATCAGTCACGTGATCAGTGCATGATCAGTCACGTGACCAGTACATGGTAGCTACATGATCATTGCATGATCAGCCACGTGAGTAGTGCATGATAGCCACGTGATCAGTGCATGATCAGTCACGTGATCAGTGCATGATCACTCACGTGATCAGTGCATGATCAGTCACGTGATCAGTGCATGATCATTCGTGATCAGTGCATGATCAGTCACGTGACCAGTACATGGTAGCTACGTGATCATTGCATGATCAGCCACGTGATCAGTGCATGATCTGTCGCATGATCAGTGCATGATCATCCACGTGATCAGTGCATGATCAGTCACGTGATCAGTGCATGATATAGACGTGATCAGTGCATGATCAGTCACGTGATCAGTGCATGATCGCCACGTGATCAGTGCATGATAGCCAGTGATCAGTGCATGATAGCCACGTGATCAGTGCATGATCAGTCACGTGATCAGTGCATGATCAGCCACGTGATCAGTGCATGATAGCCAACTGATCAGTGCATGATCAGCCACGTGATCAGTGCATGATCAGTTACGTGATCAGTGCATGATCAGCCACGTGATCAGTGCATGATCAGACACGTGATCAGTGCATGATCAGCCACGTGATCAGTGCATGATAGCCACGTGATCAGTGCATGATCAGTTACGTGATCAGTGTATGATCAGCCACGTGATCAGTGCATGATCAGCCACGTGATCAGTGCATGATCAGTTACGTGATCAGTGCATGATCAGCCACGTGAACAGTGCATGCTCAGTCACGTGATCTGGGCCTGCTGAGCTGCGTGATTACCATCTGCTCATCTGCTTGACAATTGCCAGCTGAGCTGCATGATTCCTGCCTGTCATCTGCTTGACAATTGTCAGCTGTGCTGCGTAATTCCTGCCTGCCCAGCTGCTTGATTATTGCCAGCTGAGCAGCATGATTCCTCACACCTGAGTTCCATGATTATTGCCTGCTGACTGTTTGATTCGTGCCTACTCAGCTCTTTGTTTATTGCCTCCAGAGGCACATGATCAGTGTATGATAGCAAACATGATCAGCGCATGATCAGTCACATGATCAGCGCATTAAGTCACGTGATCACTACATGATAGTCATGTGATCAGTCCATGCTCAGTCACGGTATCAGTGCATGATCAGCCACGTGATCAGTGCATGATCAGCCAGTGATCAGTGCATGATAGCTACGTGATCAGTGCATGATCAGTCACGTGATCAGTGCATGATCAGGCACGTGATCAGTGTATGATCAGCCACGTGATCAGTGCATGATAGCCACGTGATCAGTGCATGATCAGTCACCTGATGGGTGTATGATCAGTCACGTGACCAGTACATGGTAGCTACATGATCATTGCATGATCAGCCACGTGAGTAGTGCATGATAGCCACGTGATCAGTGCATGATCAGTCACGTGATCAGTGCATGATCAGTCACGTGATCAGTGCATGATCAGTCACGTGATCAGTGCATGATCAGCCACGTGATCAGTGCATGATCAGTCACGTGATCAGTGCATGATCAGCCACGTGATCAGTGCATGATCAGTCACGTGATCAGTGCATGATATAGACGTGATCAGTGCATGATCAGTCACGTGATCAGTGCATGATAGCCACGTGATCAGTGCATGATCAGTCACGTGATCAGTGCATGATCAGTCACGTGACCAGTACATGGTAGCCACGTGATCATTGCATGATCAGCCACGAGTCAGTGCATGATAGCCACGTGATCAGTGCATGATCAGTCACGTGATCAGTGCATGATCAGTCACGTATCAGTGCATGATCAGCCACGTGATCAGTGCATGATCAGCCACGTGATCAGTGCATGATAGCTACGTGATCAGTGCATGATCAGCCACGTGATCAGTGCATGATCAGGCACGTGATCAGTGCATGATCAGCCACGTGATCAGTGCATGATAGCCACGTGATCAGTGCATGATCAGTCACGTGATCAGTGCATGATCAGTCACGTGACCAGTGCATGGTAGCTACATGATGGCTGATCAGCCACGTGATCAGTGCATGACAGCCACGTGATCAGTGCATGATCAGTCACGTGATCAGTGCATGATCAGTCACGTGATCAGTGCATGATCAGTCACGTGATCAGTGCATGATCAATTACGTGATCAGTGCATGATCAGTCACGTGACCAGTACATGGTAGCTACGTGATCAGTGCATGATCAGCCGTGATCAGTGCATGATCAGTCACGTGATCAGTGCATGATCAGCCACGTGATCAGTGCATGATCAGTCACGTGATCAGTGCATGATATAGACGTGATCAGTGCATGATCAGTCACGTGATCAGTGCATGATCAGCCACGTGATCAGCATGATAGCCACGTGATCAGTGCATGATAGCCACGTGATCAGTGCATGATCAGTCACGTGATCAGTGTATGATCAGCCACGTGATCAGTGCATGATAGCCACGTGATCAGTGCATGATCAGCCACGTGATCAGTGCATGATCAGTCACGTGATCAGTGCATGATCAGCCACGTGATCAGTGCATGATCAGCCACGTGATCAGTGCATGATCAGCCACGTGATCAGTGCATGATCAGCCACGTGATCAGTGCATGATCAGTCACGTGATCAGTGTATGATCAGCCACGTGATCAGTGCATGATAGCCACGTGATCAGTGCATGATCAGTTACGTGATCAGTGTATGATCAGCCACGTGAACAGTGCATGCTCAGTCACGTGATCTGGGCCTGCTGAGCTGCGTGATTACCGTCTGCTCATCTGCTTGACAATTGCCAGCTGAGCTGCACGATTCCTGCCTGTCATCTGCTTGACAATTATCAGCTGTGCTGCGTAATTCCTGCCTGCTCAGCTGCTTGATTATTGCCAGCTGAGCAGCATGATTCCTCACACCTGATTTCCATGATTATTGCCTGCTGACTGTTTGATTCGTGCCTACTCAGCTCTTTGTTTATTGCCTCCAGAGGCACATGATCAGTGTATGATAGCAAACATGATCAGTGCATGATCAGTCACATGATCAGCGCCATTAAGTCACGTGATCACTACATGATAGGCATGTGATCAGTCCATGCTCAGTCACGGTATCAGTGCATGATCAGCCACGTGATCAGTGCATGATCAGCCAGGTGATCAGTTCATGATAGCTATGTGATCAGTTCATGATTTGTCACGTGATCTGTGCATGACCAGGCAGGTGATCAGTGCATGATCAGCCACGTGAACAGTGCATTATAGCCACGTGATCAGTGCATGATCCGTCACCTGATGGGTGTATGATCAGTCACCTGACCGGTACATGGTAGCTACATGATCATTGCATGATCAGACACGTGAGTAGTGCATGATAGCCACGTGATCAGTGCATGATCAGTCACGTGATCAGTTCATGATCACTCACGTTAACAGTGCATGATAAGTCACCTGTTCAGTGCATGATCAGCCACGTGATCCGTGCATGATCTGTCATATGATTAGTGTATGATCATCCACGTGATCAGTGCATGGGCAGTCATGTGATCAGTGCATGATATAGACGTCATCAGTGCATGATCAGTCTCGTGATAAGTGCATGATAGCCACGTGATCAGTGCATGATCAGTCACCTGATGGGTGTATGATCATTCACGTGACCTGTACATGGTAGCTACATGATCATTGCATGATCAGCCACGTGAGTAGTGCATGATAGCCACGTGATCACTACATGATAGTCATGTGATCAGTCCATGCTCAGTCACGGTATCAGTGCATGATCATCCACGTGATCAGTGCATGATCAGTCACGTGTTCAGTGCATGATCAGTCATGTAATCCGTGCATGACCAGGCACGTGATCATTGTATGATCAGCCAAGTAATCAGTGCATGATAGCCACGTGATCAGTGCATGATCAGTCACGTGATACGTGTGTGATCAGCCACGTGATCAGTGCATGATATCCACGTGATCAGTGCAGGATAGCCACGTGATCACTTCATGATTAGTCACGTGATCAGTGCATGATCAGTCACGTGATACGTGTGTGATCAGGCACCGGATCAGTGCGTGATGAGCCACGTGATCACTGCAGGATCAATTACTTGATCAGTGCATGATCAGTCACGAGACCAGTACATGGTTGCTATGTGATCCTTGCATGATCAGCCACGTGAGCAGAGCCTGATAACTACGTGATCAGTGAATTATCAGTCACGTGATCAGTACATGATCAGTCATGTGAACAGTGCATGATCATTTACGTGATCTGTGCATGATCAGTCACGTGACCAGTATATTGTAGCTTCGTGATCATTCCATGATGAACCACGTGAGCAGTGAATGATAGCCACGTGATGTGTGCATAATGAGTTTCGTGAGCAGAGTATGATCAGCCACGTGATCAGTGCATGAGTACCAGGTGATCAGTGCATGATATGTCACGTGACAGGTCTGTGATCAGCCACGTGAACAGGCATGTTCAACCACATATTCAGTGCATGATAGCCACGTGATCACTGCATTATCAGTTACGTGAGCAGTGTATGATCAGCCACGTGATCAGTGCATGACCAGGCACATGATCAGTGTATGACCAGGCACATGATCAGTGCATGACCAGGCACATGATCAGTGTATGACCAGCCAAATGATCAGTGCATGATAGCCACGTGATCAGTGCATGATAGCCACGTGATCAGTGCATGATCAGTCACGTAATAAGTGTGTGATCAGCCACGTGATCAGTGCATGATATCAACGTGATCACTGCAGGATAGCCACGTGATCTCTTCATGATTATTCACGTGATCTGTACATGATCAGTCACGTGAACAGTGCATGATCAGTCATGTGATCAGTGTATGACCAGCCAAGTGATCAGTGCATG
The DNA here is from genome assembly GCF_032452875.1 of Bos javanicus. Classification (NCBI taxonomy): domain Eukaryota; kingdom Metazoa; phylum Chordata; class Mammalia; order Artiodactyla; family Bovidae; genus Bos; species Bos javanicus. Next base: position 8,508 of record NW_026894889.1, read on the forward strand.
ATAGCCACGTGATCAGTGCAGGATAGCCACGTGATCACTTCATGATTAGTCACGTGATCTGTACATGATCAGTCACGTGATACGTGTGTGATCAGGCACCGGATCAGTGCGTGATGAGCCACGTGATCACTGCAGGATCAATTACTTGATCAGTGCATGATCAGTCACGAGACCAGTACATGGTTGCTATGTGATCCTTGCATGATCAGCCACGTGAGCAGAGCCTGATAACTACGTGATCAGTGAATTATCAGTCACGTGATCAGTACATGATCAGTCATGTGAACAGTGCATGATCATTTACGTGATCTGTGCATGATCAGTCACGTGACCAGTATATTGTAGCTTCGTGATCATTCCATGACGAACCACGTGAGCAGTGAATGATAGCCACGTGATGTGTGCATAATGAGTTTCGTGAGCAGAGTATGATCAGCCACGTGATCAGTGCATGAGTACCAGGTGATCAGTGCATGATATGTCACGTGACAGGTCTGTGATCAGCCACGTGAACAGGCATGTTCAACCACATATTCAGTGCATGATAGCCACGTGATCACTGCATTATCAGTTACGTGAGCAGTGTATGATCAGCCACGTGATCAGTGCATGACCAGGCACATGATCAGTGTATGACCAGGCACATGATCAGTGCATGACCAGGCACATGATCAGTGTATGACCAGCCAAATGATCAGTGCATGATAGCCACGTGATCAGTGCATGATCAGCCACGTGATCAGTGCATGATCAGTCACGTGATCAGTGTGTGATCAGCCACGTGATCAGTGCATGATATCAACGTGATCACTGCAGGATAGCCACGTGATCTCTTCATGATTATTCACGTGATCTGTACATGATCAGTCACGTGAACAGTGCATGATCAGTCATGTGATCAGTGTATGACCAGCCAAGTGATCAGTGCATGATAGCCACGTGATCAGTGCATGATCAGTCATGTGATCTGTGCATGATAGTCACGTGATCAGTGCATGATCAGCCACGTGATCAGTGCATGATCAGCCACGTGATCAGTGCATGATCAGTCACGTGATCAGTGCATGATCAGCCACGTGATCAGTGCATGATCAGTCACGTGATCAGTGCATGATCAGTCACGTGATCAGTGCATGATCAGTTACGTGATCAGTGCATGATCAGTCACGTGACCAGTACATGGTAGCTATGATCAGTGCATGACAGCCACGTGAGCAGTGCATGATAGCCACGTGATCAGTGCATGATCAGTTACGTGATCAGTGCATGATCAGCCACGTGATCAGTGCATGAGTGTCACGTGATCAGTGCATGATAGTCACGTGATCAGTGCATGATCAGCCACGTGATCAGTGCATGATCAGCCACGTGATCAGTGCATGATAGCCACGTGATCAGTGCATGATCAGTCACGTGATCAGTGCATGATCAGCCACGTGATCAGTGCATGATCAGTCACGTGATCAGTGCATGATCAGCCACGTGATCAGTGCATGATAGCCACGTGATCAGTGCATGATCAGTCACGTGATCAGTGCATGATCAGTCACGTGATCAGTGCATGATCAGTCACGTGATCAGTGCATGATCAGCCACGTGATCAGTGCATGATCAGCCACGTGATCAGTGCATGATCAATCACGTGATCAGTGCATGATCAGTCACGTGATCAGTACATGGTAGCTACGTGATCAGTGCATGATCAGCCACGTGAGTCAGCATGATAGCCACGTGATCAGTGCATGATCAGTCACGTGATCAGTGCATGATCAGTCACGTGATCAGTGCATGATAAGTCACGTGATCAGTGCATGATCAATTACGTGATCAGTGCATGATCAGTCACGTGACCAGTACATGGTAGCTACGTGATCATTGCATGAACAGCCACGTGAGCAGTGCATGATAGCCACGTGATCAGTGCATGATCTGTCCCATGATCAGTGCATGATCATCCGGGTGATCAGTGCATGATCAGTCACGTGATCAGTGCATGATATAGACGTGATCAGTGCATGATCAGTCACGTGATCAGTGCATGATCAGCCACGTGATCAGTGCATGATAGCCAGTGATGAGTGCATGATAGCCACGTGATCAGTGCATGATCAGTCACGTGATCAGTGTATGATCAGCCAAGTAATAAGTGCATGATCAGCCAACTGATCAGTGCATGATCAGCCACGTGATCAGTGCATGATCAGTTACGTGAGCAGTGTATGATCAGCCACGTGATCAGTGCATGGTCAGACACGTGAACAGTGTATGATCAGCCACGTGATCAGTGCATGATAGCCACGTGATCAGTGCATGATCAGTTACGTGATCAGTGTATGATCAGCCACGTGAACAGTGCATGCTCAGTCACGTGATCTGGGCCTGCTGAGCTGCGTGATTACTGTCTGCTCATCTGCTTGACAATTGCCAGCTGAGCTGCACGATTCCTGCCTGTCATCTGCTTGACAATTGTCAGCTGTGCTGCGTAATTCCTGCCTGCTCAGCTGCTTGATTATTGCCAGCTGAGCAGCATGATTCCTCACACCTGAGTTCCATGATTATTGCCTGCTGACTGTTTGATTCGTGCCTACTCAGCTCTTTGTTTATTGCCTCCAGAGGCACATGATCAGTGTATGATAGCAAACATGATCAGCGCATGATCAGTCACATGATCAGCGCCATTAAGTCACGTGATCACTACATGATAGTCATGTGATCAGTCCATGCTCAGTCACGGTATCAGTGCATGATCAGCCACGTGATCAGTGCATGATCAGCCAGTGATCAGTTCATGATAGCCATGTGATCAGTGCATGATTTGTCACGTGATCAGTGCATGATCAGGCACGTGATCAGTGCATGATCAGCCACGTGATCAGTGCATGATAGCCACGTGATCAGTGCATGATCAGTCACCTGATGGGTGTATGATCAGTCACGTGACCAGTACATGGTAGCTACATGATCATTGCATGATCAGCCACGTGAGTAGTGCATGATAGCCACGTGATCAGTGCATGATCAGTCACGTGATCAGTGCATGATCACCACGTGATCAGTGCATGATAAGTCACGTGATCAGTGCATGATCAGCCACGTGATCAGTGCATGATCAGTCACGTGATCAGTACATGGTAGCTACGTGATCATTGCATGATCAGCCACGTGATCAGTGCATGATAGCCACGTGATCAGTGCATGATCAGTCACGTGATCAGTGCATGATCATCCACGTGATCAGTGCATGATCAGTCACGTGATCAGTGCATGAGCACGTGATCAGTGCATGATCAGTCACGTGATCAGTGCATGATCAACCACGTGATCAGTGCATGATAGCCAGTGATCAGTGCATGATAGCCAGTGATCAGTGCATGATCAGTCACGTGATCAGTGCATGATCAGCCACGTGATCAGTGCATGATAGCCACTGATCAGTGCATGATCAGCCACGTGATCAGTGCATGATCAGTTACGTGATCAGTGCATGATCAGCCACGTGATCAGTGCATGATCAGCCACGTGATCAGTGCATGATCAGCCACGTGATCAGTGCATGATAGCCACGTGATCAGTGCATGATCAGTCACGTGAGCAGTGTATGATCAGCCACGTGATCAGTGCATGATAGCCACGTGATCAGTGCATGATCAGTTACGTGATCAGTGTATGATCAGCCACGTGAACAGTGCATGCTCAGTCACGTGATCTGGGCCTGCTGAGCTGCGTGATTACTGTCTGCTCATCTGCTTGACAATTGCCAGCTGAGCTGCACGATTCCTGCCTGTCATCTGCTTGACAATTGTCAGCTGTGCTGCGTAATTCCTGCCTGCTCAGCTGCTTGATTATTGCCAGCTGAGCAGCATGATTCCTCACACCTGAGTTCCATGATTATTGCCTGCTGACTGTTTGATTCGTGCCTACTCAGCTCTTTGTTTATTGCCTCCAGAGGCACATGATCAGTGTATGATAGCAAACATGATCAGCGCATGATCAGTCACATGATCAGCGCCATTAAGTCACGTGATCACTACATGATAGTCATGTGATCAGTCCATGCTCAGTCACGGTATCAGTGCATGATCAGCCACGTGATCAGTGCATGATCAGCCACGTGATCAGTTCATGATAGCCATGTGATCAGTGCATGATTTGTCACGTGATCAGTGCATGACCAGGCACGTGATCAGTGCATGATCAGCCACGTGATCAGTGCATGATAGCCACGTGATCAGTGCATGATCAGTCACCTGATGGGTGTATGATCAGTCACGTGACAGGTACATGGTAGCTACATGATCATTGCATGATCAGCCACGTGAGTAGTGCATGATAGCCACGTGATCAGTGCATGATCAGTCACGTGATCAGTGCATGATCAGTCACGTGATCAGTGCATGATCAGTCACGTGATCAGTGCATGATCAGCCACGTGATCAGTGCATGATCTGTCACGTGATTAGTGTATGATCAGCCACGTGATCAGTGCATGATCAGTCACGTGATCAGTGCATGATATAGACGTGATCAGTGCATGATCAGTCACGTGATCAGTGCATGATAGCCACGTGATCAGTGCATGATCAGTCACGTGATCAGTGTATGATCATTCACGTGATCAGTACATGATAGCTACATGATCAGTGCATGATCAGCCACGTGATCAGTGCATGATAGCCACGTGATCAGTGCATGATCAGTCACGTGATCAGTGCATGATCAGTCACGTGATCAGTGCATGATCAGCCACGTGATCAGTGCATGATCAGCCACGTGATCAGTGCATGATAGCCACGTGATCAGTGCATGATCAGTCACGTGATCAGTGCATGATCAGTCACGTGATCAGTGCATGATCAGCCACGTGATCAGTGCATGATAGCCACGTGATCAGTGCATGATCAGTCACGTGATCAGTGCATGATCAGTCACGTGATCAGTGCATGATAGCCACGTGATCAGTGCATGATCAGCCACGTGATCAGTGCATGACAGCCACGTGATCAGTGCATGATCAGTCACGTGATCAGTGCATGATCAGTCACGTGATCAGTGCATGATCAGCCACGTGATCAGTGCATGATCAATTACGTGATCAGTGCATGATCAGTCACGTGACCAGTACATGGTAGCTACGTGATCATTGCATGAACAGCCGCGTGAGCAGTGCATGATCAGTCGCATGATCAGTGCATGATCATCCGCGTGATCAGTGCATGATCAGTCATGTGATCAGTGCATGATATAGACGTGATCAGTGCATGATCAGTCACGTGATCAGTGTATGATCAGCCACGTGATCAGTGCATGATAGCCAGTGATGAGTGCATGATAGCCACGTGATCAGTGCATGATCAGTCACGTGATCAGTGTATGATCAGCCACGTGATCAGTGCATGATAGCCACGTGATCAGTGCATGATCAGCCACGTGATCAGTGCATGATCAGTCACGTGATCAGTGCATGATCAGCCACGTGATCAGTGCATGATCAGCCACGTGATCAGTGCATGATCAGCCACGTGATCAGTGCATGATCAGCCACGTGATCAGTGCATGATCAGACACGTGAACAGTGTATGATCAGCCACGTGATCAGTGCATGATAGCCACGTGATCAGTGCATGATCAGTTACGTGATCAGTGTATGATCAGCCACGTGAACAGTGCATGCTCAGTCACGTGATCTGGGCCTGCTGAGCTGCGTGATTACTGTCTGCTCATCTGCTTGACAATTGCCAGCTGAGCTGCACGATTCCTGCCTGTCATCTGCTTGACAATTGTCAGCTGTGCTGCGTAATTCCTGCCTGCTCAGCTGCTTGATTATTGCCAGCTGAGCAGCATGATTCCTCACACCTGAGTTCCATGATTATTGCCTGCTGACTGTTTGATTCGTGCCTACTCAGCTCTTTGTTTATTGCCTCCAGAGGCACATGATCAGTGTATGATAGCAAACATGATCAGTGCATGATCAGTCACATGATCAGCGCCATTAAGTCACGTGATCACTACATGATAGTCATGTGATCAGTCCATGCTCAGTCACGGTATCAGTGCATGATCAGCCACGTGATCAGTGCATGATCAGCCACGTGATCAGTTCATGATAGCCATGTGATCAGTGCATGATTTGTCACGTGATCAGTGCATGATCAGGCACGTGATCAGTGCATGATCAGCCACGTGATCAGTGCATGATAGCCACGTGATCAGTGCATGATCAGTCACCTGATGGGTGTATGATCAGTCACGTGACCAGTACATGGTAGCTACATGATCATTGCATGATCAGCCACGTGATAGTGCATGATAGCCACGTGATCAGTGCATGATCAGTCACGTGATCAGTGCATGATCAGTCACGTGATCAGTGCATGATCAGTCACGTGATCAGTGCATGATCAGCCACGTGATCAGTGCATGATCAGTCACGTGATCAGTGCATGATCAGCCACGTGATCAGTGCATGATCAGTCACGTGATCAGTGCATGATATAGACGTGATCAGTGCATGATCAGTCACGTGATCAGTGCATGATAGCCACGTGATCAGTGCATGATCAGTCACCTGATCAGTGTATGATCATTCACGTGACCAGTACATGATAGCTATGATCAGTGCATGATCAGCCACGTGATCAGTGCATGATAGCCACGTGATCAGTGCATGATCAGTCACGTGATCAGTGCATGATCAGTCACGTGATCAGTGCATGATCAGCCACGTGATCAGTGCATGATCAGTCACGTGATCAGTGCATGATCAGTCACGTGATCAGTGCATGATCAGCCACGTGATCAGTGCATGATCAGCCACGTGATCAGTGCATGATAGCCACGTGATCAGTGCATGATCAGTCACGTGATACGTGTGTGATCAGCCACGTGATCAGTGCATGATATCCACGTGATCAGTGCATGATAGCCACGTGATCAGTGCATGATCAGTCACGTGATCAGTGCATGATCAGTCACGTGATACGTGTGTGATCAGCCACGTGATCAGTGCATGATGAGCCACGTGATCAGTGCATGATCAATTACGTGATCAGTGCATGATCAGTCACGTGACCAGTACATGGTTGCTACGTGATCATTGCATGATCAGCCACGTGAGCAGTGCATGATAGCCACGTGATCAGTGCATGATCAGTCACGTGATCAGTGCATGATCAGTCACGTGAACAGTGCATGATCATTTACGTGATCTGTGCATGATCAGTCACGTGACCAGTATATTGTAGCTTCGTGATCATTCCATGATCAGCCACGTGAGCAGTGCATGATAGCCACGTGATGTGTGCATGAGTTACGTGAGCAGTGTATGATCAGCCACGTGATCAGTGCATGAGTACCACGTGATCAGTGCATGATATGTCACGTGACAGGTCTGTGATCAGCCACGTGATCAGTGCATGATCAGCCACGTGATCAGTGCATGATAGCCACGTGATCAGTGCATGATCAGTCACGTGATCAGTGCATGATCAGCCACGTGATCAGTGCATGATCAGGCACGTGATCAGTGTGATCAGCCACGTGATCAGTGCATGATCAGCCACGTGATCAGTGCATGATCAGCCACGTGATCAGTGCATGATCAGCCACGTGATCAGTGCATGATCAGCCACGTGATCAGTGCATGATCAGTCACGTGATCGTGCATGATCAGCCACGTGATCAGTGCATGATAGCACGTGATCAGTGCATGATAGCCACGTGATCAGTGCATGATCAGTCACGTGATCAGTGCATGATCAGTCACGTGATCAGTGCATGATCAGTCATGTGATCAGTGCATGATCAGCCACGTGATCAGTGCATGATAGCCACGTGATCAGTGCATGATAGCCACGTGATCAGTGCATGATCAGTCACGTGATCAGTGCATGATCAGTCACGTGATAGTGCATGATCAGCCACGTGATCAGTGCATGATCAGCCACGTGATCAGTGCATGATCAATTACGTGATCAGTGCATGATCAGTCACGTGACCAGTACATGGTAGCTACGTGATCAGTGCATGATCAGCCACGTGAGCAGTGCATGATAGCCACGTGATCAGTGCATGATCAGTCACGTGATCAGTGCATGATCAGTCACGTGATCAGTGCATGATCATTACGTGATCAGTGCATGATCAGTCACGTGACCAGTATATGTAGCTACGTGATCATTGCATGACAGCCACGTGATCAGTGCATGATAGCCACGTGATCAGTGCATGATCAGTCACGTGATCAGTGTATGATCAGCCACGTGATCAGTGCATGATACCACGTGATCAGTGCATGATATGTCACGTGACAGTCATGATCAGCCACGTGATCAGTGCATGATCAGCCACGTGATCAGTGCATGATAGCCACGTGATCAGTGCATGATCAGTCACGTGATCAGTGCATGATCAGCCACGTGATCAGTGCATGATCAGTCACGTGATCAGTGCATGATCAGCCACGTGATCAGTGCATGATCAGTCACGTGATCAGTGCATGATCAGCCACGTGATCAGTGCATGATCAGCCACGTGATCAGTGCATGATAGCCACGTGATCAGTGCATGATCAGTCACGTGATAGTGCATGATCAGCCACGTGATCAGTGCATGATATCCACGTGATCAGTGCATGATAGCCACGTGATCAGTGCATGATCAGTCACGTGATCAGTGCATGATCAGTCACGTGATCAGTGCATGATCAGTCACGTGATCAGTGCATGATCAGCCACGTGATCAGTGCATGATAGCCACGTGATCAGTGCATGATCAGTCACGTGATCAGTGCATGATAGTCACGTGATCAGTGCATGATCAGCCACGTGATCAGTGCATGATCAGCCACGTGATCAGTGCATGATCAGCCACGTGATCAGTGCATGATCAGCCACGTGATCAGTGCATGATCAGTCACGTGATCAGTGCATGATCAGTCACGTGAACAGTGCATGATCATTTACGTGATCAGTGCATGATCAGTCACGTGACCAGTATATGGTAGCTACGTGATCATTCCATGACAGCCACGTGAGCAGTGCATGATAGCCACGTGATGTGTGCATGATCAGTTACGTGAGCAGAGTATGATCAGCCACGTGATCAGTGCATGAGTGCCACGTGATCAGTGCATGATATGTCACGTGACAGTGTGTGATCAGCCACGTGAACAGTGCATGTTCAGCCACGTGATCAGTGCATGATAGCCACGTGATCAGTGCATGATCAGTTACGTGAGCAGTGTATGATCAGCCACGTGATCAGTGCATGGTCAGACACGTGAACAGTGTATGATCAGCCACGTGATCAGTGCATGATATCCAAGTGATCAGTGCATGATCATCACGTGATCAGTGTATGATCAGCCACGTGAACAGTGCATGCTCAGTCACGTGATCAGGGCCTGCTGAGCTGCGTGATTACTGTCTGCTCATCTGCTTGACAATTGCCAGCTGAGCTGCACGATTCCTGCCTGTCATCTGCTTGACAATTGCCAGCTGTGCTGCGTAATTCCTGCCTGCTCAGCTGCTTGATTATTGCCAGCTGAGCAGCATGATTCCTCACAGCTGAGTTCCATGATTATTGCCTGCTGACTGTTTGATTCGTGCCTACTCAGCTCTTTGTTTATTGCCTCCAGAGGCACATGATCAGTGTATGATAGCAAACATGATCAGTGCATGATCAGTCACATGATCAGCGCCATTAAGTCACGTGATCACTACATGATAGTCATGTGATCAGTCCATGCTCAGTCACGGTATCAGTGCATGATCAGCCACGTGATCAGTGCATGATCAGCCACGTGATCAGTTCATGATAGCTATGTGATCAGTGCATGATTTGTCACGTGATCAGTGCATGACCAGGCAGGTGATCAGTGTATGATCAGCCACGTGATCAGTGCATGATAGCCACGTGATCAGTGCATGATCAGTCACCTGATGGGTGTATGATCAGTCACGTGACCAGTACATGGTAGCTACATGATCATTGCATGATCAGCCACGTGAGTAGTGCATGATAGCCACGTGATCAGTGCATGATCAGTCACGTGATCAGTGCATGATCAGTCATGTGATCAGTGCATGATCAGGCACGTGATCAGTGCATGATCAGCCACGTGATCAGTGCATGATAGCCACGTGATCAGTGCATGATCAGTCACGTGATCAGTACATGATCAGTCACGTGAACAGTGCATGATCATTTTCGTGATCAGTGCATGATCAGTCACGTGACCTGTATATGGTAGCTACGTGATCATTCCATGACGAGCCACGTGAGCAGTGCATGATAGCCACGTGATGTGTGCATGATCAGTTACGTGAGCAGTGTATGATCAGCCACGTGATCAGTGCATGAGTGCCACGTGATCAGTGCATGATATGTCACGTGACAGGTGTGTGATCAGCCACGTGACAGTGCATGTTCAGCCACGTGATCAGTGCATGATAGCCACGTGATCAGTGCATGATCAGTTACGTGAGCAGTGTATGATCAGCCACGTGATCAGTGCATGGTCAGACACGTGAACAGTGTATGATCAGCCACGTGATCAGTGCATGATATCCAAGTGATCAGTGCATGATCATCACGTGATCAGTGTATGATCAGCCACGTGAACAGTGCATGCTCAGTCACGTGATCAGGGCCTGCTGAGCTGCGTGATTACTGTCTGCTCATCTGCTTGACAATTGCCAGCTGAGCTGCACGATTCCTGCCTGTCATCTGCTTGACAATTGCCAGCTGTGCTGCGTAATTCCTGCCTGCTCAGCTGCTTGATTATTGCCAGCTGAGCAGCATGATTCCTCACACCTGAGTTCCATGATTATTGCCTGCTGACTGTTTGATTCGTGCCTACTCAGCTCTTTGTTTATTGCCTCCAGAGGCACATGATCAGTGTATGATAGCAAACATGATCAGTGCATGATCAGTCACATGATCAGCGCCATTAAGTCACGTGATCACTACATGATAGTCATGTGATCAGTCCATGCTCAGTCACGGTATCAGTGCATGATCAGCCACGTGATCAGTGCATGATCAGCCACGTGATCAGTTCATGATAGCCACGTGATCAGTGCATGATCAGTCACGTGATCAGTGCATGATCAGGCAGGTGATCAGTGCATGATCAGCCACGTGATCAGTGCATGATAGCCACGTGATCAGTGCATGATCAGTCACCTGATGGGTGTATGATCAGTCACGTGACCAGTACATGGTAGCTACATGATCATTGCATGATCAGCCACGTGAGTAGTGCATGATAGCCACGTGATCAGTGCATGATCAGTCACGTGATCAGTGCATGATCAGTCATGTGATCAGTGCATGATCAGGCACGTGATCAGTGCATGATCAGCCACGTGATCAGTGCATGATAGCCACGTGATCAGTGCATGATCAGTCACGTGATCAGTGCATGATCAGTCACGTGATCAGTGCATGATCAGCCACGTGATCAGTGCATGATCAGCCACGTGATCAGTGCATGATCAACACGTGATCAGTGCATGATCACTCACGTGACCAGTACATGGTAGCTACGTGATCATTGCATGAACAGCCACATGAGCCGTGCATAATAGCCACGAGATCAGTGCATGATCAGTCACGTGATCAGTGCATGATCACTCACGTGATCAGTGCATGATCAGCCACGTGATCAGTGCATGATCAATTACGTGATCAGTGCATGATCAGTCACGTGACCAGTACATGGTAGCTACGTGATCAGTGCATGATCAGCCACGTGATCAGTGCATGATAGCCACGTGATCAGTGCATGATCAGTCGCATGATCAGTGCATGATCATCCACGTGATCAGTGCATGATCAGTCACGTGATCAGTGCATGATATAGCGTGATCAGTGCATGATCAGTCACGTGATCAGTGCATGATCAGCCACGTGATCAGTGCATGATAGCCAGTTAATGAGTGCATGATAGCCAGTGATCAGTGCATGATCAGCCACGTGATCAGTGCATGATAGCTACGTGATCAGTGCATGATAGCCAACTGATCAGTGTATGATCAGCCACGTGATCAGTGCATGGTCAGACATGTGAACAGTGTATGATCAGCCACGTGATCAGTGCATGATAGCCACGTGATCAGTGCATGATCAGTTACGTGATCAGTGTATGATCAGCCACGTGAACAGTGCATGCTCAGTCACGTGATCTGGGCTGCTGAGCTGCGTGATTACTGTCTGCTCATCTGCTTGACAATTGCCAGCTGAGCTGCACGATTCCTGCCTGTCATCTGCTTGACAATTGTCAGCTGTGCTGCGTAATTCCTGCCTGCTCAGCTGCTTGATTATTGCCAGCTGAGCAGCATGATTCCTCACACCTGAGTTCCATGATTATTGCCTGCTGACTGTTTGATTCGTGCCTACTCAGCTCTTTGTTTATTACATCCAGAGGCACATGATCAGTGTATGATAGCAAACATGATCAGCGCATGATCAGTCACATGATCAGCGCCATTAAGTCACGTGATCACTACATGATAGTCATGTGATCAGTCCATGCTCAGTCACGGTATCAGTGCATGATCAGCCACGTGATCAGTGCATGATCTGTCACATGATTAGTGTATGATCATCCACGTGATCAGTGCATGGGCAGTCATGTGATCAGTGCATGATATAGACGTGATCAGTGCATGATCAGTCTCGTGATCAGTGCATGATAGCCACGTGATCAGTGCATGATCAGTCACCTGATGGGTGTATGATCATTCACGTGACCTGTACATGGTAGCTATATGATCATTGCATGATCAGCCACGTGAGTAGTGCATGATAGCCACGTGATCAGTGCATGATCAGTCACGTGATCAGTGCATGATCAGTCATGTGATCAGTGCATGATCAGCACGTGATCAGTGCATGATCAGCCACGTGATCAGTGCATGATAGCCACGTGATCAGTGCATGATCAGTCACGTGATCAGTGCATGATCAGTCACGTGATCAGTGCATGATCAGCCACGTGATCAGTGCATGATCAGTCACGTGATCAGTATATGTAGCTACGTGATCAGTGCATGACAGCCACGTGATCAGTGCATGATAGCCACGTGATCAGTGCATGATCAGTCACATGATCAGTGTATGATCAGCCACGTGATCAGTGCATGATCAGCCACGTGATCAGTGCATGATAGTCACGTGACAGTGCATGATCAGCCACGTGATCAGTGCATGATCAGCCACGTGATCAGTGCATGATAGCCACGTGATCAGTGCATGATCAGTCACGTGATCAGTGCATGATCAGTCACGTGATCAGTGCATGATCAGCCACGTGATCAGTGCATGATCAGTCACGTGATCAGTGCATGATCAGTCACGTGATCAGTGCATGATCAGTCACGTGATCAGTGCATGATCAGCCACGTGATCAGTGCATGATCAGCCACGTGATCAGTGCATGATCAATTACGTGATCAGTGCATGATCAGTCACGTGACCAGTACATGGTAGCTACGTGATCATTGCATGATCAGCCACGTGAGCAGTGCATGATAGCCACGTGATCAGTGCATGATCAGTCACGTGATCAGTGCATGATCAGTCACGTGATCAGTGCATGATCAGTCACGTGATCAGTGCATGATCAGTTACGTGATCAGTGCATGATCACTCACGTGACCAGTGCATGGTAGCTACGTGATCATTGCATGATCAGCCACGTGAGCAGTGCATGATAGCCACGTGATCAGTGCATGATCAGTCACATGATCAGTGTATGATCAGCCACGTGATCAGTGCATGATAGCCACGTGATCAGTGCATGATATCACGTGATCAGTGCATGATCAGTCACGTGATCAGTGCATGATCAGCCACGTGATCAGTGCATGATAGCCACGTGATCAGTGCATGATCAGTTACGTGAGCAGTGTATGATCAGCCACGTGATCAGTGCATGGTCAAACACGTGAACAGTGTATGATCAGCCACGTGATCAGTGCATGATAGCCACGTGATCAGTGCATGATCAGTTACGTGATCAGTGTATGATCAGCCACGTGAACAGTGCATGCTCAGTCACGTGATCTGGGCCTGCTGAGCTGCGTGATTACTGTCTGCTCATCTGCTTGACAATTGCCAGCTGAGCTGCATGATTCCTGCCTGTCATCTGCTTGACAATTGCCAGCTGTGCTGCGTAATTCCTGCCTGCTCAGCTGCTTGATTATTGCCAGCTGAGCAGCATGATTCCTCACACCTGAGTTCCATGATTATTGCCTGCTGACTGTTTGATTCGTGCCTACTCAGCTCTTTGTTTATTGCCTCCAGAGGCACATGATCAGTGTATGATAGCAAACATGATCAGTGCATGATCAGTCACATGATCAGCGCCATTAAGTCACGTGATCACTACATGATAGTCATGTGATCAGTCCATGCTCAGTCACGGTATCAGTGCATGATCAGCCACGTGATCAGTGCATGATCAGCCAGGTGATCAGTGCATGATAGCTATGTGATCAGTGCATGATCAGTCACGTGATCAGTGCATGATCAGGCACGTGATCAGTGCATGATCAGTCACGTGATCAGTGCATGATCAGTCACGTGATCAGTGCATGATCAGTCACGTGATCAGTGCATGATCAGCCACGTGATCAGTGCATGATCAGTCACGTGATCAGTGCATGATCAGCCACGTGATCAGTGCATGATCAGTCATGTGATCAGTGCATGATATCACGTGATCAGTGCATGATCAGTCACGTGATCAGTGCATGATAGCCACGTGATCAGTGCATGATCAGTCACGTGATCAGTGCATGATCAGTCACGTGACAGTGCATGGTAGCTACGTGATCAGTGCATGATCAGCCACGTGATCAGTGCATGATAGCCACGTGATCAGTGCATGATCAGTCACGTGATCAGTGCATGATCAGTCACGTGATCAGTGCATGATCAGCCACGTGATCAGTGCATGATCAGCCACGTGATCAGTGCATGATAGCCACGTGATCAGTGCATGATCAGTCACGTGATCAGTGCATGATCAGCCACGTGATCAGTGCATGATAGTCACGTGATCAGTGCATGATCATTACGTGATCAGTGCATGATCAGTCACGTGACCAGTACATGGTTGCTACGTGATCGTTGCATGATCAGCCACGTGAGCAGAGCATGATAGCCACGTGATCAGTGCATGATCAGTCACGTGATCAGTACATGATCAGTCACGTGAACAGTGCATGATCATTCACGTGATCTGTGCATGATCAGTCACGTGACCAGTATATGGTAGCTACGTGATCATTCCATGACGAGCCACGTGAGCAGTGCATGATAGCCACGTGATGTTTGCATGATGAGTTACGTGAGCAGAGTATGATCAGCCACGTGATCAGTGCATGAGTGCCACGTGATCAGTGCATGATATGTCACGTGACAGGTGTGTGATCAGCCACGTGAACAGTGCATGTTCAGCCACGTGATCAGTGCATGATAGCCACGTGATCAGTGCATGATCAGTTACCTGAGCACTGTATGATCAGCCACGTGATCAGTGCATGGTCAGACACGTGAACAGTGTATGATCAGCCACGTGATCAGTGCATGATATCCAAGTGATCAGTGCATGATCATCACGTGATCAGTGTATGATCAGCCACGTGAACAGTGCCTGCTCAGTCACGTGATCAGGGCCTGCTGAGCTGCGTGATTACTGTCTGCTCATCTGCTTGACAATTGCCAGCTGAGCTGCACGATTCCTGCCTGTCATCTGCTTGACAATTGCCAGCTGTGCTGCGTAATTCCTGCCTGCTCA
Organism: Bos javanicus; assembly: GCF_032452875.1. NCBI lineage: Eukaryota > Metazoa > Chordata > Mammalia > Artiodactyla > Bovidae > Bos > Bos javanicus. Next base: position 24,313 of record NW_026894889.1, read on the forward strand.
GCTGCTTGATTATTGCCAGCTGAGCAGCATGATTCCTCACAGCTGAGTTCCATGATTATTGCCTGCTGACTGTATAATTCGTGCCTACTCAGCTCTTTGTTTATTGCCTCCAGAGGCACATGATCAGTGTATGATAGCAAACATTATCAGTGCATGATCAGTCACATGATCAGCGCCATTAAGTCACGTGATCACTACATGATAGTCATGTGATCAGTCCATGCTCAGTCACGGTATCAGTGCATGATCAGCCACGTGATCAGTGCATGATCAGCCACGTGATCAGTTCATGATAGCCATGTGATCAGTGCATGATTTGTCACGTGATCAGTGCATGATCAGGCAGGTGATCAGTGCATGATCAGTCACGTGATCAGTGCATGATCAGTCACGTGATCAGTGCATGATCAGTCACGTGATCAGTGCATGATCAGCCACGTGATCAGTGCATGATCAGCCACGTGATCAGTGCATGATCAGTTACGTGATCAGTGCATGATCAGTCACGTGACCAGTACATGGTAGCTACGTGATCAGTGCATGATCAGCCAGATGATAGTGCATGATAGCCACGTGATCAGTGCATGATCAGTCACGTGATCAGTGCATGATCAGTCACGTGATCAGTGCATGATCAGTCACGTGATCAGTGCATGATCAATTACGTGATCAGTGCATGATCAGTCACGTGACCAGTACATGGTAGCTACGTGATCAGTGCATGATCAGCCACGTGATCAGTGCATGATAGCCACGTGATCAGTGCATGATCAGTCACGTGATCAGTGCATGATCATCCGCGTGATCAGTGCATGGGCAGTCATGATCAGTGCATGATATAGACGTGATCAGTGCATGATCAGTCACGTGATCAGTGCATGATCAGCCACGTGATCAGTGCATGATAGCCAGTGATGAGTGCATGATAGCCAGTGATCAGTGCATGATCAGTCACGTGATCAGTGCATGATCAGCCACGTGATCAGTGCATGATAGCCACTGATCAGTGCATGATCAGCCACGTGATCAGTGCATGATCAGTTACGTGAGCAGTGTATGATCAGCCACGTGATCAGTGCATGGTCAAACACGTGAACAGTGTATGATCAGCCACGTGATCAGTGCATGATAGCCACGATCAGTGCATGATCAGTTACGTGATCAGTGTATGATCAGCCACGTGAACAGTGCATGCTCAGTCACGTGATCTGGGCCTGCTGAGCTGCGTGATTACTGTCTGCTCATCTGCTTGACAATTGCCAGCTGAGCTGCACGATTCCTGCCTGTCATCTGCTTGACAATTGTCAGCTGTGCTGCGTAATTCCTGCCTGCTCAGCTGCTTGATTATTGCCAGCTGAGCAGCATGATTCCTCACACCTGAGTTCCATGATTATTGCCTGCTGACTGTATAATTCGTGCCTACTCAGCTCTTTGTTTATTGCCTCCAGAGGCACATGATCAGTGTATGATAGCAAACATGATCAGCGCATGATCAGTCACATGATCAGCGCCATTAAGTCACGTGATCACTACATGATAGTCATGTGATCAGTCCATGCTCAGTCACGGTATCAGTGCATGATCAGCCACGTGATCAGTGCATGATCAGCCACGTGATCAGTTCATGATAGCCATGTGATCAGTGCATGATTTGTCACGTGATCAGTGCATGATCAAGCACGTGATCAGTGCATGATCAGCCACGTGATCAGTGCATGATAGCCACGTGATCAGTGCATGATCAGTCACCTGATGGGTGTATGATCAGTCACGTGACCAGTACATGGTAGCTACATGATCATTGCATGATCAGCCACGTGAGTAGTGCATTATAGCCACGTGATCAGTGCATGATCAGTCACGTGATCAGTGCATGATCAGTCACGTGATCAGTGCATGATCAGTCACGTGATCAGTGCATGATCAGCCACGTGATCAGTGCATGATCAGTCACGTGATCAGTGCATGATCAGCCACGTGATCAGTGCATGATCAGTCACGTGATCAGTGCATGATATAGACGTGATCAGTGCATGATCAGTCACGTGATCAGTGCATGATAGCCACGTGATCAGTGCATGATCAGTCACGTGATCAGTGCATGATCAGTCACGTGATCAGTACATGGTAGCTACGTGATCAGTGCATGATCAGCCACGTGATCAGTGCATGATAGCCACGTGATCAGTGCATGATCAGTCACGTGATCAGTGCATGATCAGTCACGTGATCAGTGCATGATCAGGCACGTGATCAGTGCATGATCAGCCACGTGATCAGTGCATGATAGCCACGTGATCAGTGCATGATCAGTCACGTGATCAGTGCATGATCAGTCACGTGAACAGTGCATGATCATTTACGTGATCTGTGCATGATCAGTCACGTGACCAGTATATGGTAGCTACGTGATCATTCCATGACGAGCCACGTGAGCAGTGCATGATAGCCACGTGATGTGCATGATCAGTTACGTGAGCAGAGTATGATCAGCCACGTGATCAGTGCATGAGTGCCACGTGATCAGTGCATGATATGTCACGTGACAGGTGTGTGATCAGCCACGTGAACAGTGCATGTTCAGCCACGTGATCAGTGCATGATAGCCACGTGATCAGTGCATGATCAGTTACGTGAGCAGTGTATGATCAGCCACGTGATCAGTGCATGGTCAGACACGTGAACAGTGTATGATCAGCCACGTGATCAGTGCATGATATCCAAGTGATCAGTGCATGATCATCACGTGATCAGTGTATGATCAGCCACGTGAACAGTGCATGCTCAGTCACGTGATCAGGGCCTGCTGAGCTGCGTGATTACTGTCTGCTCATCTGCTTGACAATTGCCAGCTGAGCTGCACGATTCCTGCCTGTCATCTGCTTGACAATTGCCAGCTGTGCTGCGTAATTCCTGCCTGCTCAGCTGCTTGATTATTGCCAGCTGAGCAGCATGATTCCTCACAGCTGAGTTCCATGATTATTGCCTGCTGACTGTTTGATTCGTGCCTACTCAGCTCTTTGTTTATTGCCTCCAGAGGCACATGATCAGTGTATGATAGCAAACATGATCAGCGCATGATCAGTCACATGATCAGCGCCATTAAGTCACGTGATCACTACATGATAGTCATGTGATCAGTCCATGCTCAGTCACGGTATCAGTGCATGATCAGCCACGTGATCAGTGCATGATCAGCCACGTGATCAGTTCATGATCAGCCACGTGATCAGTGCATGATCAGTCACGTGATCAGTGCATGACCAGGCACGTGATCAGTGCATGATCAGCCACGTGATCAGTGCATGATAGCCACGTGATCAGTGCATGATCAGTCACCTGATGGGTGTATGATCAGTCACGTGACTGTACATGGTAGCTACATGATCATTGCATGATCAGCCACGTGAGTAGTGCATGATAGCCACGTGATCAGTGCATGATCAGTCACGTGATCAGTGCATGATCAGTCATGTGATCAGTGCATGATCAGGCACGTGATCAGTGCATGACCACGTGATCAGTGCATGATAGCCACGTGATCAGTGCATGATCAGTCACGTGATCAGTGCATGATCAGCCACGTGATCAGTGCATGATCAGCCACGTGATCAGTGCATGATCAATTACGTGATCAGTGCATGATCAGTCACGTGATCAGTACATGGTAGCTACGTGATTGCATGATCAGCCACGTGATCAGTGCATGATAGCCACGTGATCAGTGCATGATCAGTCACGTGATCAGTGCATGATCAGTCACGTGATCAGTGCATGATCAGTCACGTGATCAGTGCATGATCAATTACGTGATCAGTGCATGATCAGCCACGTGATCAGTACATGGTAGCACGTGATCAGTGCATGATCAGCCACGTGATCAGTGCATGATCAGCCACGTGATCAGTGCATGATCAGTCACATGATCAGTGTATGATCATCCACGTGATCAGTGCATGATCAGTCACGTGATCAGTGCATGATATACGTGATCATGCATGATCAGTCACGTGATCAGTGCATGATCAGCCACGTGATCAGTGCATGATAGCCACGTGATGAGTGCATGATAGCCACGTGATCAGTGCATGATCAGCCACGTGATCAGTGCATGATCAGCCACGTGATCAGTGCATGATCAGCCACTGATCAGTGCATGATCAGCCACGTGATCAGTGCATGGTCAGACACGTGAACAGTGTATGATCAGCCACGTGATCAGTGCATGATAGCCACGTGATCAGTGCATGATCAGTCACGTGATCAGTGTATGATCAGCCACGTGAACAGTGCATGCTCAGTCACGTGATCAGGGCCTGCTGAGCTGCGTGATTACTGTCTGCTCATCTGCTTGACAATTGCCAGCTGAGCTGCACGATTCCTGCCTGTCATCTGCTTGACAATTGCCAGCTGTGCTGCGTAATTCCTGCCTGCTCAGCTGCTTGATTATTGCCAGCTGAGCAGCATGATTCCTCACAGCTGAGTTCCATGATTATTGCCTGCTGACTGTTTGATTCGTGCCTACTCAGCTCTTTGTTTATTGCCTCCAGAGGCACATGATCAGTGTATGATAGCAAACATGATCAGCGCATGATCAGTCACATGATCAGCGCCATTAAGTCACGTGATCACTACATGATAGTCATGTGATCAGTCCATGCTCAGTCACGGTATCAGTGCATGATCAGCCACGTGATCAGTGCATGATCTGTCACATGATTAGTGTATGATCATCCACGTGATCAGTGCATGGGAGTCATGTGATCAGTGCATGATATAGACGTGATCAGTGCATGATCAGTCTCGTGATCAGTGCATGATAGCCACGTGATCAGTGCATGATCAGTCACCTGATGGGTGTATGATCATTCACGTGACCACATGGTAGCTACGATCATTGCATGATCAGCCACGTGAGTAGTGCATGATAGCCACGTGATCAGTGCATGATCAGTCACGTGATCAGTGCATGATCAGTCATGTGATCAGTGCATGATCAGGCACGTGATCAGTGTGATCAGCCAGTGATCAGTGCATGATAGCCACGTGATCAGTGCATGATCAGTCACGTGATCAGTGCATGATCAGTCACGTGATCAGTGCATGATCAGCCACGTGATCAGTGCATGATCAGTCACGTGATCAGTATATGTAGCTACGTGATCATTGCATGACAGCCACGTGATCAGTGCATGATAGCCACGTGATCAGTGCATGATCAGTTACATGATCAGTGTATGATCAGCCACGTGATCAGTGCATGATGCCACGTGATCAGTGCATGATAGTCACGTGATCAGTGCATGATCAGCCACGTGATCAGTGCATGATCAGCCACGTGATCAGTGCATGATAGCCACGTGATCAGTGCATGATCAGTCACGTGATCAGTGCATGATCAGTCACGTGATCAGTGCATGATCAGCCACGTGATCAGTGCATGATCAGCCACGTGATCAGTGCATGATCAGCCACGTGATCAGTGCATGATCAGTCACGTGATCAGTGCATGATCAGCCACGTGATCAGTGCATGATCAGTCACGTGATCAGTGCATGATCAGCCACGTGATCAGTGCATGATCAGCCACGTGATCAGTGCATGATCAGCCACGTGATCAGTGCATGATCAGTCACGTGACCAGTACATGTAGCCACGTGATCAGTGCATGATCAGCCACGTGAGTGCATGATAGCCACGTGATCAGTGCATGATCAGTCACGTGATCAGTGCATGATCCACGTGATCAGTGCATGATCAGTCACGTGATCAGTGCATGATCAATTACGTGATCAGTGCATGATCAGTCACGTGATCAGTACATGGTAGCTACGTGATCAGTGCATGATCAGCCACGTGATCAGTGCATGAGATACACGTGATCAGTGCATGATCAGTCACATGATCAGTGCATGATCATCCACGTGATCAGTGCATGATCAGTCACGTGATCAGTGCATGATATCACGTGATCAGTGCATGATCAGTCACGTGATCAGTGCATGATCAGCCACGTGATCAGTGCATGATAGCCAGTGATCAGTGCATGATAGCCAGTGATCAGTGCATGATCAGTCACGTGATCAGTGCATGATCAGCCACGTGATCAGTGCATGATCAGCCACGTGATCAGTGCATGATCAGCCACGTGATCAGTGCATGATCAGTTACGTGAGCAGTGCATGATCAGCCACGTGATCAGTGCATGGTCAGACACGTGAACAGTGTATGATCAGCCACGTGATCAGTGCATGATAGCCACGTGATCAGTGCATGATCAGTCACGTGATCAGTGTATGATCAGCCACGTGAACAGTGCATGCTCAGTCACGTGATCTGGGCCTGCTGAGCTGCGTGACTGTCTGCTCATCTGCTTGACAATTGCCAGCTGAGCTGCACGATTCCTGCCTGTCATCTGCTTGACAATTGCCAGCTGTGCTGCGAATTCCTGCCTGCTCAGCTGCTTGATTATTGCCAGCTGAGCAGCATGATTCCTCACAGCTGAGTTCCATGATTATTGCCTGCTGACTGTTTGATTCGTGCCTACTCAGCTCTTTGTTTATTGCCTCCAGAGGCACATGATCAGTGTATGATAGCAAACATGATCAGTGCATGATCAGTCACATGATCAGCGCCATTAAGTCACGTGATCACTACATGATAGTCATGTGATCAGTCCATGCTCAGTCACGGTATCAGTGCATGATCAGCCACGTGATCAGTGCATGATCAGCCACGTGATCAGTCATGATCAGCCACGTGATCAGTGCATGATCAGTCACGTGATCAGTGCATGATCAGGCACGTGATCAGTGCATGATCAGCCACGTGATCAGTGCATGATAGCCACGTGATCAGTGCATGATCAGTCACCTGATGGGTGTATGATCAGTCACGGTACATGGTAGCTACATGATCATTGCATGATCAGCCACGTGAGTAGTGCATGATAGCCACGTGATCAGTGCATGATCAGTCACGTGATCAGTGCATGATCACCGTGATCAGTGCATGATAGTCACGTGATCAGTGCATGATCAGCCACGTGATCAGTGCATGATCAGTCACGTGATCAGTGCATGATAGCACGTGATCAGTGCATGATCAGCCACGTGATCAGTGCATGATAGACGTGATCAGTGCATGATCAGTCACGTGATCAGTGCATGATCAGCCACGTGATCAGTGCATGATCAGTCACGTGATCAGTGCATGATATCACGTGATCAGTGCATGATCAGTCTGCGTGATCAGTGCATGATCAGCCACGTGATCAGTGCATGATAGCCAGTGATCAGTGCATGATAGCCAGTGATCAGTGCATGATCAGTCACGTGATCAGTGCATGATCAGCCACGTGATCAGTGCATGATAGCCACTGATCAGTGCATGATCAGCCACGTGATCAGTGCATGATCAGTCACGTGATCAGTGCATGATCAGCCACGTGATCAGTGCATGATCAGTCACGTGATCAGTGCATGATCAGCCACGTGATCAGTGCATGATCAGCCACGTGATCAGTGCATGATCAGTCACGTGATCAGTGTATGATCAGCCACGTGATCAGTGCATGATAGCCACGTGATCAGTGCATGATCAGTCACGTGATCAGTGCATGATCAGCCACGTGATCAGTGCATGATAGCCACGTGATCAGTGCATGATCAGTCACGTGATCAGTGCATGATCAGTCACGTGACCAGTACATGGTAGCTACATGATCATTGCATGATCAGCCACGTGATCAGTGCATGATAGCCACGTGATCAGTGCATGATCAGTCACGTGATCAGTGCATGATCAGTCATGTGATCAGTGCATGATCAGCCACGTGATCAGTGCATGATCAGCCACGTGATCAGTGCATGATAGCCACGTGATCAGTGCATGATCAGTCACGTGATCAGTGCATGATCAGTCACGTGATCAGTGCATGATCAGCCACGTGATCAGTGCATGATCAGCCACGTGATCAGTGCATGATCAATTACGTGATCAGTGCATGATCAGTCACGTGACCAGTACATGGTAGCACGTGATCAGTGCATGATCAGCCACGTGAGCAGTGCATGATAGCCACGTGATCAGTGCATGATCAGTCACGTGATCAGTGCATGATCAGTCACGTGATCAGTGCATGATCAGTCACGTGATCAGTGCATGATCAATTACGTGATCAGTGCATGATCAGTCACGTGACCAGTATATGGTAGCTACGTGATCATTGCATGACAGCCACGTGAGCAGTGCATGATAGCCACGTGATGTGTGCATGAGTTACGTGAGCAGAGTATGATCAGCCACGTGATCAGTGCATGAGTGCCACGTGATCAGTGCATGATATGTCACGTGACAGGTGTGTGATCAGCCACGTGAACAGTGCATGTTCAGCCACGTGATCAGTGCATGATAGCCACGTGATCAGTGCATGATCAGTTACGTGAGCAGTGTATGATCAGCCACGTGATCAGTGCATGGTCAGACACGTGAACAGTGTATGATCAGCCACGTGATCAGTGCATGATATCCAAGTGATCAGTGCATGATCATCACGTGATCAGTGTATGATCAGCCACGTGAACAGTGCATGCTCAGTCACGTGATCTGGGCCTGCTGAGCTGCGTGATTACTGTCTGCTCATCTGCTTGACAATTGCCAGCTGAGCTGCACGATTCCTGCCTGTCATCTGCTTGACAATTGCCAGCTGTGCTGCGTAATTCCTGCCTGCTCAGCTGCTTGATTATTGCCAGCTGAGCAGCATGATTCCTCACACCTGAGTTCCATGATTATTGCCTGCTGACTGTTTGATTCGTGCCTACTCAGCTCTTTGTTTATTGCCTCCAGAGGCACATGATCAGTGTATGATAGCAAACATGATCAGCGCATGATCAGTCACATGATCAGCGCCATTAAGTCACGTGATCACTACATGATAGTCATGTGATCAGTCCATGCTCAGTCACGGTATCAGTGCATGATCAGCCACGTGATCAGTGCATGATCTGTCACAAGATTAGTGTATGATCATCCACGTGATCAGTGCATGGGCAGTCATGTGATCAGTGCATGATATAGACGTGATCAGTGCATGATCAGTCTCGTGATCAGTGCATGATAGCCACGTGATCAGTGCATGATCAGTCACCTGATGGGTGTATGATCATTCACGTGACCTGTACATGGTAGCTACATGATCATTGCATGATCAGCCACGTGAGTAGTGCATGATAGCCACGTGATCACTGCATGATCAGTCACGTGATCAGTGCATGATCAGTCATGTGACCAGTACATGGTAGCTGCGTGATCATGCATGATCAGCCACGTGAGCAGTGCATGATAGCCACGTGATCAGTGCATGATCAGACACGTGATCAGTGCATGATCAGTCACGTGATCAGTGCATGATCAGCCACGTGATCAGTGCATGATCAGCCACGTGATCAGTGTATGATCAGCCACGTGATCAGTGCATGATAGCCACGTGATCAGTGCATGATCAGTCACGTGATCAGTGCATGATCAGTGTGATCAGTGCATGATCAGCCACGTGATCAGTGCATGATCAGCCACGTGATCAGTGCATGATCAATTACGTGATCAGTGCATGATCAGTCACGTGACCAGTACATGGTAGCTACGTGATCAGTGCATGATCAGCCACGTGATCAGTGCATGATAGCCACGTGATCAGTGCATGATAGCCACGTGATCAGTGCATGATCAGTCACGTGATACGTGTGTGATCAGCCACGTGATCAGTGCATGATAGCCACGTGATCAGTGCATGATCAGCCACGTGATCAGTGCATGATAGCCACGTGATCAGTGCATGATCAGTCACGTGAACATGTGTGATCAGCCACGTGATCAGTGCATGATAGCCACGTGATCAGTGCATGATCAGTTACGTGATCAGTGCATGATCAGTCACGTGATCAGTGCATGGTCAGCACGTGATCAGTGCATGATCAGCCACGTGATCAGTGCATGATAGCCACGTGATCAGTGCATGATCAGTCACGTGATCAGTGTATGATCAGCCACGTGAACAGTGCATGCTCAGTCACGTGATCTGGGCCTGCTGAGCTGCGTGATTACTGTCTGCTCATCTGCTTGACAATTGCCAGCTGAGCTGCACGATTCCTGCCTGTCATCTGCTTGACAATTGCCAGCTGTGCTGCGTAATTCCTGCCTGCTCAGCTGCTTGATTATTGCCAGCTGAGCAGCATGATTCCTCACACCTGAGTTCCATGATTATTGCCTGCTGACTGTTTGATTCGTGCCTACTCAGCTCTTTGTTTATTGCCTCCAGAGGCACATGATCAGTGTATGATAGCAAACATGATCAGCGCATGATCAGTCACATGATCAGCGCCATTAAGTCACGTGATCACTACATGATAGTCATGTGATCAGTCCATGCTCAGTCACGGTATCAGTGCATGATCAGCCACGTGATCAGTGCATGATCTGTCACATGATTAGTGTATGATCATCCACGTGATCAGTGCATGGCAGTCATGTGATCAGTGCATGATATAGACGTGATCAGTGCATGATCAGTCTCGTGATCAGTGCATGATAGCCACGTGATCAGTGCATGATCAGTCACCTGATGGGTGTATGATCATTCACGTGACCTGTACATGGTAGCTACATGATCATTGCATGATCAGCCACGTGAGTAGTGCATGATAGCCACGTGATCAGTGCATGATCAGTCACGTGATCAGTGCATGATCAGTCATGTGACCAGTACATGGTAGCTGCGTGATCATGCATGATCAGCCACGTGAGCAGTGCATGATAGCCACGTGATCAGTGCATGATCAGTCACGTGATCAGTGCATGATCAGTCACGTGATCAGTGCATGATCAGCCACGTGATCAGTGCATGATCAGTCACGTGATCAGTGCATGATCAGCCACGTGATCAGTGCATGATCAGTCACGTGATCAGTGCATGATCAGCCACGTGATCAGTGCATGATAGCCACGTGATCAGTGCATGATCAGCCACGTGATCAGTGCATGATCAGTCACGTGATCAGTGCATGATCAGACGTGATCAGTATGGTAGCTACGTGATCATTGCATGATCAGCCACGTGATCAGTGCATGATAGCCACGTGATCAGTGCATGATCAGCCACGTGATCAGTGCATGATCAGTCATGTGATAGTGTGTGATCAGCCACGTGATCAGTGCATGATATCCACGTGATCAGTGCATGACAGCCACGTGATCAGTGCATGATAGCCACGTGATCAGTGCATGATCAGTCACGTGATCATGTGTGATCAGCCACGTGATCAGTGCATGATCAGCCACGTGATCAGTGCATGATCAATCACGTGATCAGTGCATGATCAGTCACGTGATCAGTGCATGGTAGCTACGTGATCATTGCATGATCAGCCACGTGATCAGTGCATGATAGCCACGTGATCAGTGCATGATAGCCACGTGATCAGTGCATGATCAGTCACGTGACGTGCATGATCAGCCACGTGATCAGTGCATGATCAGCCACGTGATCAGTGCATGATCAGCCACGTGATCAGTATGATCAGCCACGTGATCAGTGCATGATAGCCACGTGATCAGTGCATGATCAGTCACGTGATCAGTGCATGATCAGTCACGTGATCAGTGCATGATCAGCCACGTGATCAGTGCATGATCAGCCACGTGATCAGTGCATGATCATTCACGTGATCAGTGCATGATCAGTCACGTGATCAGTGCATGGTAGCACGTGATCAGTGCATGATCAGCCACGTGATCAGTGCATGATAGCCACGTGATCAGTGCATGATCAGCCACGTGATCAGTGCATGATCAGTCACGTGATCAGTGCATGATCAGTCACGTGATCAGTGCATGATAGCCACGTGATCAGTGCATGATCAGCCACGTGATCAGTGCATGATCAGTCACGTGATCAGTGCATGATCAGCCACGTGATCAGTGCATGATCAGCCACGTGATCAGTGCATGATAGCCACGTGATCAGTGCATGATCAGTCACGTGATCAGTGCATGATCAGCCACGTGATCAGTGCATGATCAGTCACGTGATCAGTGCATGATCAGCCACGTGATCAGTGCATGATATCCACGTGATCAGTGCATGACAGCCACGTGATCAGTGCATGATAGCCACGTGATCAGTGCATGATCAGTCACGTGATACATGTGTGATCAGCCACGTGATCAGTGCATGATGAGCCACGTGATCAGTGCATGATCAATTACGTGATCAGTGCATGATCAGTCACGTGACCAGTACATGGTTGCTACGTGATCGTTGCATGATCAGCCACGTGAGCAGAGCATGATAGCCACGTGATCAGTGCATGATCAGTCACGTGATCAGTACATGATCAGTCACGTGAACAGTGCATGATCATTTACGTGATCTGCATGATCAGTCACGTACCAGTATATGGTAGCTACGTGATCATTCCATGACGAGCCACGTGAGCAGTGCATGATAGCCACGTGATGTGTGCATGAGTTACGTGAGCAGAGTATGATCAGCCACGTGATCAGTGCATGAGTGCCACGTGATCAGTGCATGATATGTCACGTGACAGGTGTGTGATCAGCCACGTGAACAGTGCATGTTCAGCCACGTGATCAGTGCATGATAGCCACGTGATCAGTGCATGATCAGTTACGTGAGCAGTGTATGATCAGCCACGTGATCAGTGCATGGTCAGACACGTGAACAGTGTATGATCAGCCACGTGATCAGTGCATGATATCCAAGTGATCAGTGCATGATCATCACGTGATCAGTGTATGATCAGCCACGTGAACAGTGCATGCTCAGTCACGTGATCTGGGCCTGCTGAGCTGCGTGATTACTGTCTGCTCATCTGCTTGACAATTGCCAGCTGAGCTGCACGATTCCTGCCTGTCATCTGCTTGACAATTGCCAGCTGTGCTGCGTAATTCCTGCCTGCTCAGCTGCTTGATTATTGCCAGCTGAGCAGCATGATTCCTCACAGCTGAGTTCCATGATTATTGCCTGCTGACTGTTTGATTCGTGCCTACTCAGCTCTTTGTTTATTGCCTCCAGAGGCACATGATCAGTGTATGATAGCAAACATGATCAGCGCATGATCAGTCACATGATCAGCGCCATTAAGTCACGTGATCACTACATGATAGTCATGTGATCAGTCCATGCTCAGTCACGGTATCAGTGCATGATCAGCCACGTGATCAGTGCATGATCTGTCACATGATTAGTGTATGATCATCCACGTGATCAGTGCATGGGCAGTCATGTGATCAGTGCATGATATAGACGTGATCAGTGCATGATCAGTCTCGTGATCAGTGCATGATAGCCACGTGATCAGTGCATGATCAGTCACCTGATGGGTGTATGATCATTCACGTGACCTGTACATGGTAGCTACATGATCATTGCATGATCAGCCACGTGAGTAGTGCATGATAGCCACGTGATCACTGCATGATCAGTCACGTGATCAGTGCATGATCAGTCATGTGACCAGTACATGGTAGCTGCGTGATCATGGCATGATCAGCCACGTGAGCAGTGCATGATAGCCACGTGATCAGTGCATGATCAGCACGTGATCAGTGCATGATCAGTCACGTGATCAGTGCATGATCAGCCACGTGATCAGTGCATGACCAGGCACGTGATCAGTGCATGATCAGCCACGTGATCAGTGCATGATAGCCACGTGATCAGTGCATGATCAGTCACGTGATCAGTGCATGATCAGTTACGTGATCAGTGCATGATCAGCCACGTGATCAGTGCATGATCAGCCACGTGATCAGTGCATGATCAATTACGTGATCAGTGCATGATCAGTCACGTGATCAGTGCATGGTAGCTACGTGATCATTGCATGATCAGCCACGTGATCAGTGCATGATAGCCACGTGATCAGTGCATGATAGCCACGTGATCAGTGCATGATCAGTCATGTGATACGTGTGTGATCAGCCACGTGATCAGTGCATGATCAGCCACGTGATCAGTGCATGATCAGCCACGTGATCAGTGCATGATCAGCCACGTGATCAGTGCATGATCAGCCACGTGATCAGTGCATGATCAGTCACGTGATCAGTGCATGATCAGTCACGTGATCAGTGCATGATCAGCCACGTGATCAGTGCATGATCAGCCACGTGATCAGTGCATGATCAATTACGTGATCAGTGCATGATCAGTCACGTGATCAGTACATGATAGCTACGTGATCAGTGCATGATCAGCCACGTGATCAGTGCATGATAGCCACGTGATCAGTGCATGATCAGCCACGTGATCAGTGCATGATCAGTCACGTGATCAGTGCATGATCAGTCACGTGATCAGTGCATGATAGCCACGTGATCAGTGCATGATAGCCACGTGATCAGTGCATGATCAGTCACGTGATCGTGATGATCAGCCACGTGATCAGTGCATGACAGCCACGTGATCAGTGCATGATAGCCACGATCAGTGCATGATCAGTCACGTGATACATGTGTGATCAGCCACGTGATCAGTGCATGATGAGCCACGTGATCAGTGCATGATCAATTACGTGATCAGTGCATGATCAGTCACGTGACCAGTACATGGTTGCTACGTGATCGCATGATCAGCCACGTGAGCAGTGCATGATAGCCACGTGATCAGTGCATGATCAGTCACGTGATCAGTGCATGATCAGTCACGTGAACAGTGCATGATCATTTACGTGATCTGTGCATGATCAGTCACGTGACCAGTATATGGTAGCACGTGATCATTCCATGACAGCCACGTGAGCAGTGCATGATAGCCACGTGATGTGTGCATGAGTTACGTGAGCAGTGTATGATCAGCCACGTGATCAGTGCATGATCAGTCACGTGATCAGTGCATGATCAGCCACGTGATCAGTGCATGATCAGCCACGTGATCAGTGCATGATCAGCCACGTGATCAGTGCATGATCAGTCACGTGATCAGTGCATGGTCAGCTACGTGATCAGTGCATGATCAGCCACGTGATCAGTGCATGATAGCCACGTGATCAGTGCATGATCAGCCACGTGATCAGTGTATGATCAGCCACGTGAACAGTGCATGCTCAGTCACGTGATCTGGGCCTGCTGAGCTGCGTGATTACTGTCTGCTCATCTGCTTGACAATTGCCAGCTGAGCTGCACGATTCCTGCCTGTCATCTGCTTGACAATTGCCAGCTGTGCTGCGAATTCCTGCCTGCTCAGCTGCTTGATTATTGCCAGCTGAGCAGCATGATTCCTCACACCTGAGTTCCATGATTATTGCCTGCTGACTGTTTGATTCGTGCCTACTCAGCTCTTTGTTTATTGCCTCCAGAGGCACATGATCAGTGTATGATAGCAAACATGATCAGCGCATGATCAGTCACATGATCAGCGCCATTAAGTCACGTGATCACTACATGATAGTCATGTGATCAGTCCATGCTCAGTCACGGTATCAGTGCATGATCAGCCACGTGATCAGTGCATGATCTGTCACAAGATTAGTGTATGATCATCCACGTGATCAGTGCATGGGCAGTCATGTGATCAGTGCATGATATAGACGTGAACAGTGCATGATCAGTCTCGTGATCAGTGCATGATAGCCACGTGATCAGTGCATGATCAGTCACCTGATGGGTGTATGATCATTCACGTGACCTGTACATGGTAGCTACATGATCATTGCATGATCAGCCACGTGAGTAGTGCATGATAGCCACGTGATCACTGCATGATCAGTCACGTGATCAGTGCATGATCAGTCATGTGACCAGTACATGGTAGCTGCGTGATCATGGCATGATCAGCCACGTGAGCAGTGCATGATAGCCACGTGATCAGTGCATCAGACACGTGATCAGTGCATGATCAGTCACGTGATCAGTGCATGATCAGCCACGTGATCAGTGCATGACCAGGCACGTGATCGCATGTCCAGCCAAGTGATCAGTGCATGATAGCCACGTGATCAGTGCATGATCAGTCACGTGATCAGTGCATGATCAGTTACGTGATCAGTGTATGATCAGCCACGTGATCAGTGCATGATCAGCCACATGATCAGTGCATGATCAGTCACGTGATCAGTGCATGATCAGTCACGTGACCAGTACATGGTAGCTACGTGATCATTGCATGATCAGCCACGTGATCAGTGCATGATAGCCACGTGATCAGTGCATGATAGCCACGTGATCAGTGCATGATCAGTCATGTGATACGTGTGTGATCAGCCACGTGATCAGTGCATGATATCCACGTGATCAGTGCATGACAGCCACGTGATCAGTGCATGAGAGCCAGTGATCAGTGCATGATCAGTCACGTGATACATGTGTGATCAGCCACGTGATCAGTGCATGATGAGCCACGTGATCAGTGCAGGATCAATTACGTGATCAGTGCATGATCAGTCACGTGACCAGTACATGGTTGCTACGTGATCGTTGCATGATCAGCCACGTGAGCAGAGCATGATAGCCACGTGATCAGTGCATGATCAGTCACGTGATCAGTACATGATCAGTCACGTGAACAGTGCATGATCATTTACGTGATCTTTGCATGATCAGTCACGTGACCAGTATATGGTTGCTACGTGATCATTCCATGACGAGCCACGTGAGCAGTGCATGATAGCCACGTGATGTGTGCATGAGTTACGTGAGCAGAGTATGATCAGCCACGTGATCAGTGCATGAGTGCCACGTGATCAGTGCATGATATGTCACGTGACAGGTGTGTGATCAGCCACGTGAACAGTGCATGTTCAGCCACGTGATCAGTGCATGATAGCCACGTGATCAGTGCATGATCAGTTACGTGAGCAGTGTATGATCAGCCACGTGATCAGTGCATGGTCAGACACGTGAACAGTGTATGATCAGCCACGTGATCAGTGCATGATATCCAAGTGATCAGTGCATGATCATCACGTGATCAGTGTATGATCAGCCACGTGAACAGTGCATGCTCAGTCACGTGATCTGGGCCTGCTGAGCTGCGTGATTACTGTCTGCTCATCTGCTTGACAATTGCCAGCTGAGCTGCACGATTCCTGCCTGTCATCTGCTTGACAATTGCCAGCTGTGCTGCGTAATTCCTGCCTGCTCAGCTGCTTGATTATTGCCAGCTGAGCAGCATGATTCCTCACACCTGAGTTCCATGATTATTGCCTGCTGACTGTTTGATTCGTGCCTACTCAGCTCTTTGTTTATTGCCTCCAGAGGCACATGATCAGTGTATGATAGCAAACATGATCAGCGCATGATCAGTCACATGATCAGCGCCATTAAGTCACGTGATCACTACATGATAGTCATGTGATCAGTCCATGCTCAGTCACGGTATCAGTGCATGATCAGCCACGTGATCAGTGCATGATCTGTCACAAGATTAGTGTATGATCATCCACGTGATCAGTGCATGGGCAGTCATGTGATCAGTGCATGATATAGACGTGATCAGTGCATGATCAGTCGTGATCAGTGCATGATAGCCACGTGATCAGTGCATGATCAGTCACCTGATGGGTGTATGATCATTCACGTGACCTGTACATGGTAGCTACATGATCATTGCATGATCAGCCACGTGAGTAGTGCATGATAGCCACGTGATCACTGCATGATCAGTCACGTGATCAGTGCATGATCAGTCATGTGACCAGTACATGGTAGCTGCGTGATCATGGCATGATCAGCCACGTGAGCAGTGCATGATAGCCACGTGATCAGTGCATGATCAGACACGTGATCAGTGCATGATCAGTCACGTGATCAGTGCATGATAGCCACGTGATCATGCATGATCAGCCACGTGATCAGTGCATGATCAGCCACGTGATCAGTGCATGATCAGTCACGTGATCAGTGCATGATCAGCCACGTGATCAGTGCATGATCAGGCACGTGATCAGTGCATGATCAGCCACGTGATCAGTGCATGATAGCCACGTGATCAGTGCATGATCAGTCACGTGATCAGTGCATGATCAGTCATGATCAGTGCATGATCAGCCACGTGATCAGTGCATGATCAGCCACGTGATCAGTGCATGATCAATTACGTGATCAGTGCATGATCAGTCACGTGATCAGTACATGGTAGCTACGTGATCATTGCATGATCAGCCACGTGATCAGTGCATGATAGCCACGTGATCAGTGCGATAGCCACGTGATCAGTGCATGATCAGTCATGTGATACGTGATCAGCCACGTGATCAGTGCATGATATCCACGTGATCAGTGCATGACAGCCACGTGATCAGTGCATGAGCCACGTGATCAGTGCATGATCAGTCACGATACATGTGTGATCAGCCACGTGATCAGTGCATGATGAGCCACGTGATCAGTGCATGATCAATTACGTGATCAGTGCATGATCAGTCACGTGACCAGTACATGGTTGCTACGTGATCGTGCATGATCAGCCACGTGAGCAGTGCATGATAGCCACGTGATCAGTGCATGATCAGTCACGTGATCAGTACATGATCAGTCACGTGAACAGTGCATGATCATTTACGTGATCTTTGCATGATCAGTCACGTGACCAGTATATGGTTGCTACGTGATCATTCCATGATCAGCCACGTGAGCAGTGCATGATAGCCACGTGATGTGCATGAGTTACGTGAGCAGAGTATGATCAGCCACGTGATCAGTGCATGAGTGCCACGTGATCAGTGCATGATATGTCACGTGACAGGTGTGTGATCAGCCACGTGACAGTGCATGTTCAGCCACGTGATCAGTGCATGATAGCCACGTGATCAGTGCATGATCAGTTACGTGAGCAGTGTATGATCAGCCACGTGATCAGTGCATGGTCAGACACGTGATCAGTGTATGATCAGCCACGTGATCAGTGCATGATATCCAAGTGATCAGTGCATGATCATCACGTGATCAGTGTATGATCAGCCACGTGAACAGTGCATGCTCAGTCACGTGATCAGGGCCTGCTGAGCTGCGTGATTACTGTCTGCTCATCTGCTTGACAATTGCCAGCTGAGCTGCACGATTCCTGCCTGTCATCTGCTTGACAATTGCCAGCTGTGCTGCGTAATTCCTGCCTGCTCAGCTGCTTGATTATTGCCAGCTGAGCAGCATGATTCCTCACACCTGAGTTCCATGATTATTGCCTGCTGACTGTTTGATTCGTGCCTACTCAGCTCTTTGTTTATTGCCTCCAGAGGCACATGATCAGTGTATGATAGCAAACATGATCAGCGCATGATCAGTCACATGATCAGCGCCATTAAGTCACGTGATCACTACATGATAGTCATGTGATCAGTCCATGCTCAGTCACGTGTATCAGTGCATGATCAGCCACGTGATCAGTGCATGATCTGTCACAAGATTAGTGTATGATCATCCACGTGATCAGTGCATGGGCAGTCATGTGATCAGTGCATGATATAGACGTGATCAGTGCATGATCAGTCTCGTGATCAGTGCATGATAGCCACGTGATCAGTGCATGATCAGTCACCTGATGGGTGCATGATCATTCACGTGACCAGTACATGGTAGCTACATGATCATTGCATGATCAGCCACGTGAGTAGTGCATGATAGCCACGTGATCAGTGCATGATCAGTCACGTGATCAGTGCATGATCAGTCACGTGAACAGTGCATGATCATTTACGTGATCAGTGCATGATCAGTCACGTGACCAGTATATGGTAGCTACGTGATCATTGCATGATCAGCCACGTGAGCAGTGCATGATAGCCACGTGATGTGTGCATGAGTTACGTGAGCAGAGTATGATCAGCCACGTGATCAGTGCATGAGTGCCACGTGATCAGTGCATGATATGTCACGTGACAGTGTGTGATCAGCCACGTGAACAGTGCATGTTCAGCCACGTGATCAGTGCATGATAGCCACGTGATCAGTGCATGATCAGTTACGTGAGCAGTGTATGATCAGCCACGTGATCAGTGCATGGTCAGACACGTGAACAGTGTATGATCAGCCACGTGATCAGTGCATGATATCCATGATCAGTGCATGATCATCACGTGATCAGTGTATGATCAGCCACGTGAACAGTGCATGCTCAGTCACGTGATCTGGGCCTGCTGAGCTGCGTGATTACTGTCTGCTCATCTGCTTGACAATTGCCAGCTGAGCTGCACGATTCCTGCCTGTCATCTGCTTGACAATTGCCAGCTGTGCTGCGTAATTCCTGCCTGCTCAGCTGCTTGATTATTGCCAGCTGAGCAGCATGATTCCTCACACCTGAGTTCCATGATTATTGCCTGCTGACTGTTTGATTCGTGCCTACTCAGCTCTTTGTTTATTGCCTCCAGAGGCACATGATCAGTGTATGATAGCAAACATGATCAGCGCATGATCAGTCACATGATCAGCGCCATTAAGTCACGTGATCACTACATGATAGTCATGTGATCAGTCCATGCTCAGTCACGGTATCAGTGCATGATCAGTCACGTGATCAGTGTATGATCATCCACGTGATCAGTGCATGGGCAGTCATGTGATCAGTGCATGATATAGACGTGATCAGTGCATGATCAGTCTCGTGATCAGTGCATGATAGCCACGTGATCAGTGCATGATCAGTCACCTGATGGGTGTATGATCATTCACGTGACCTGTACATGGTAGCTACATGATCATTGCATGATCAGCCACGTGAGTAGTGCATGATAGCCACGTGATCACTGCATGATCAGTCACGTGATCAGTGCATGATCAGTCATGTGACCAGTACATGGTAGCACGTGATCATGCATGATCAGCCACGTGAGCAGTGCATGATAGCCACGTGATCAGTGCATGATCAGACACGTGATCAGTGCATGATCAGTCACGTGATCAGTGCATGATCAGCCACGTGATCAGTGCATGATCAGGCACGTGATCAGTGCATGATCAGCCACGTGATCAGTGCATGATAGCCACGTGATCAGTGCATGATCAGTCACGTGATCAGTGCATGATCAGTTACGTGATCAGTGCATGATCAGCCACGTGATCAGTGCATGATCAGCCACGTGATCAGTGCATGATCAGTACGTGATCAGTGCATGATCAGTCACGTGACAGTACATGGTAGCTACGTGATCAGTGCATGATCAGCCACGTGATCAGTGCATGATAGCCACGTGATCAGTGCATGATAGCCACGTGATCAGTGCATGATCAGTCACGTGATAGTGCATGATCAGCCACGTGATCAGTGCATGATCAGCCACGTGATCAGTGCATGATCAGCCACGTGATCAGTGCATGATCAGCCACGTGATCAGTGCATGATAGCCACGTGATCAGTGCATGATCAGTCACGTGATCAGTGCATGATCAGTCACGTGATCAGTGCATGATCAGCCACGTGATCAGTGCATGATCAGCCACGTGATCAGTGCATGATCAGTTACGTGATCAGTGCATGATCAGTCACGTGATCAGTGCATGATAGCTACGTGATCAGTGCATGATCAGCCACGTGATCAGTGCATGATCAGCCACGTGATCAGTGCATGATCAGCCACGTGATCAGTGCATGATCAGCCACGTGATCAGTGCATGATCAGTCACGTGATCAGTGCATGATAGCCACGTGATCAGTGCATGATAGCCACGTGATCAGTGCATGATCAGTCATGTGATACGTGTGTGATCAGCCACGTGATCAGTGCATGACAGCCACGTGATCAGTGCATGATAGCCACGTGATCAGTGCATGATCAGTCACGTGATACATGTGTGATCAGCCACGTGATCAGTGCATGATGAGCCACGTGATCAGTGCATGATCAATTACGTGATCAGTGCATGATCAGTCACGTGACCAGTACATGGTTGCTACGTGATCGTTGCATGATCAGCCACGTGAGCAGTGCATGATAGCCACGTGATCAGTGCATGATCAGTCACGTGATCAGTACATGATCAGTCACGTGAACAGTGCATGATCATTTACGTGATCTTTGCATGATCAGTCACGTGACCAGTATATGGTTGCTACGTGATCATTCCATGACGAGCCACGTGAGCAGTGCATGATAGCCACGTGATGTGTGCATGAGTTACGTGAGCAGAGTATGATCAGCCACGTGATCAGTGCATGAGTGCCATGATCAGTGCATGATATGTCACGTGACAGGTGTGTGATCAGCCACGTGAACAGTGCATGTTCAGCCACGTGATCAGTGCATGATAGCCACGTGATCAGTGCATGATCAGTTACGTGAGCAGTGTATGATCAGCCACGTGATCAGTGCATGGTCAGACACGTGAACAGTGTATGATCAGCCACGTGATCAGTGCATGATATCCAAGTGATCAGTGCATGATCATCACGTGATCAGTGTATGATCAGCCACGTGAACAGTGCATGCTCAGTCACGTGATCTGGGCCTGCTGAGCTGCGTGATTACTGTCTGCTCATCTGCTTGACAATTGCCAGCTGAGCTGCACGATTCCTGCCTGTCATCTGCTTGACAATTGCCAGCTGTGCTGCGTAATTCCTGCCTGCTCAGCTGCTTGATTATTGCCAGCTGAGCAGCATGATTCCTCACACCTGAGTTCCATGATTATTGCCTGCTGACTGTTTGATTCGTGCCTACTCAGCTCTTTGTTTATTGCCTCCAGAGGCACATGATCAGTGTATGATAGCAAACATGATCAGCGCATGATCAGTCACATGATCAGCGCCATTAAGTCACGTGATCACTACATGATAGTCATGTGATCAGTCCATGCTCAGTCACGGTATCAGTGCATGATCAGCCACGTGATCAGTGCATGATCTGTCACAAGATTAGTGTATGATCATCCACGTGATCAGTGCATGGGCAGTCATGTGATCAGTGCATGATATAGACGTGATCAGTGCATGATCAGTCTCGTGATCAGTGCATGATAGCCACGTGATCAGTGCATGATCAGTCACCTGATGGGTGTATGATCATTCACGTGACCTGTACATGGTAGCTACATGATCATTGCATGATCAGCCACGTGAGTAGTGCATGATAGCCACGTGATCACTGCATGATCAGTCACGTGATCAGTGCATGATCAGTCATGTGACCAGTACATGGTAGCTGCGTGATCATGGCATGATCAGCCACGTGATCAGTGCATGATCAGCCACGTGATCAGTGCATGATAGCCACGTGATCAGTGCATGATCAGTCACGTGATCAGTGCATGATAGCTACGTGATCATGCATGATCAGCCACGTGATCAGTGCATGATAGCCACGTGATCAGTGCATGATCAGTCACGTGATCAGTGCATGATCAGTCACGTGATCAGTGCATGATCAGCCACGTGATCAGTGCATGATCAGGCACGTGATCAGTGCATGATCAGCCACGTGATCAGTGCATGATAGCCACGTGATCAGTGCATGATCAGTCACGTGATCAGTGCATGATCAGTCATGTGATCAGTGCATGATCAGCCACGTGATCAGTGCATGATCAGCCACATGATCAGTGCATGATCAATTACGTGATCAGTGCATGATCAGTCACGTGACCAGTGCATGGTAGCTACGTGATCAGTGCATGATCAGCCACGTGATCAGTGCATGATAGCCACGTGATCAGTGCATGATAGCCACGTGATCAGTGCATGATCAGTCATGTGATACGTGTGTGATCAGCCACGTGATCAGTGCATGATATCCACGTGATCAGTGCATGACAGCCACGTGATCAGTGCATGAGAGCCACGTGATCAGTGCATGATCAGTCACGTGATACATGTGTGATCAGCCACGTGATCAGTGCATGATGAGCCACGTGATCAGTGCATGATCAATTACGTGATCAGTGCATGATCAGTCACGTGACCAGTACATGGTTGCTACGTGATCGTTGCATGATCAGCCACGTGAGCAGAGCATGATAGCCACGTGATCAGTGCATGATCAGTCACGTGATCAGTACATGATCAGTCACGTGAACAGTGCATGATCATTTACGTGATCTTTGCATGATCAGTCACGTGACCAGTATATGGTTGCTACGTGATCATTCCATGACGAGCCACGTGAGCAGTGCATGATAGCCACGTGATGTGTGCATGAGTTACGTGAGCAGAGTATGATCAGCCACGTGATCAGTGCATGAGTGCCACGTGATCAGTGCATGATATGTCACGTGACAGGTGTGTGATCAGCCACGTGAACAGTGCATGTTCAGCCACGTGATCAGTGCATGATAGCCACGTGATCAGTGCATGATCAGTTACGTGAGCAGTGCATGATCAGCCACGTGATCAGTGCATGATCAGACACGTGAACAGTGCATGATCAGCCACGTGATCAGTGCATGATATCCAAGTGATCAGTGCATGATCAGTCACGTGATCAGTGTATGATCAGCCACGTGAACAGTGCATGCTCAGTCACGTGATCTGGGCCTGCTGAGCTGCGTGATTACTGTCTGCTCATCTGCTTGACAATTGCCAGCTGAGCTGCACGATTCCTGCCTGTCATCTGCTTGACAATTGCCAGCTGTGCTGCGTAATTCCTGCCTGCTCAGCTGCTTGATTATTGCCAGCTGAGCAGCATGATTCCTCACACCTGAGTTCCATGATTATTGCCTGCTGACTGTTTGATTCGTGCCTACTCAGCTCTTTGTTTATTGCCTCCAGAGGCACATGATCAGTGTATGATAGCAAACATGATCAGCGCATGATCAGTCACATGATCAGTGCCATTAAGTCACGTGATCACTACATGATAGTCATGTGATCAGTCCATGCTCAGTCACGGTATCAGTGCATGATCAGCCACGTGATCAGTGCATGATCTGTCACATGATTGTGTATGATCATCCACGTGATCAGTGCATGGGCAGTCATGTGATCAGTGCATGATATAGACGTGATCAGTGCATGATCAGCCACGTGATCAGTGCATGATAGCCACGTGATCAGTGCATGATCAGTCACGTGATCGTGTATGATCAGCCACGTGATCAGTGCATGATCAGCCACGTGATCAGTGCATGATCAGCCACGTGATCAGTGCATGATCAGCCACGTGATCAGTGCATGATCAGCCACGTGATCAGTGCATGATCAGTCACGTGATCAGTGCATGATCAGTCACGTGATCAGTGCATGATCAGTCACGTGATCAGTGCATGGTAGCTACGTGATCAGTGCATGATCAGCCACGTGATAGTGCATGATAGCCACGTGATCAGTGCATGATCAGTCACGTGATCAGTGCATGATCAGTCACGTGATCACATGGTAGCTGCGTGATCATGCATGATCAGCCACGTGATCAGTGCATGATAGCCACGTGATCAGTGCATGATCAGACACGTGATCAGTGCATGATCAGTCACGTGATCAGTGCATGATCAGCCACGTGATCAGTGCATGATCAGGCACGTGATCAGTGCATGATCAGCCACGTGATCAGTGCATGATAGCCACGTGATCAGTGCATGATCAGTCACGTGATCAGTGCATGATCAGTCACGTGATCAGTGCATGATCAGCCACGTGATCAGTGCATGATCAGCCACGTGATCAGTGCATGATCAATTACGTGATCAGTGCATGATCAGTCACGTGATCAGTGCATGGTAGCTACGTGATCAGTGCATGATCAGCCACGTGATCAGTGCATGATAGCCACGTGATCAGTGCATGATCAGCCACGTGATCAGTGCATGATCAGTCACGTGATCAGTGCATGATCAGTCACGTGATCAGTGCATGATAGCCACGTGATCAGTGCATGATAGCCACGTGATCAGTGCATGATCAGTTACGTGATCAGTGCATGATCAGCCACGTGATCAGTGCATGACAGCCACGTGATCAGTGCATGAGAGCCACGTGATCAGTGCATGATCAGTCACGTGATACATGTGTGATCAGCCACGTGATCAGTGCATGATGAGCCACGTGATCAGTGCATGATCAATTACGTGATCAGTGCATGATCAGTCACGTGACCAGTACATGGTTGCACGTGATCGTTGCATGATCAGCCACGTGAGCAGAGCATGATAGCCACGTGATCAGTGCATGATCAGTCACGTGATCAGTACATGATCAGTCACGTGAACAGTGCATGATCATTTACGTGATCTTTGCATGATCAGTCACGTGACCAGTATATGGTAGCTACGTGATCATTCCATGACGAGCCACGTGAGCAGTGCATGATAGCCACGTGATGTGTGCATGAGTTACGTGAGCAGAGTATGATCAGCCACGTGATCAGTGCATGAGTGCCACGTGATCAGTGCATGATATGTCACGTGACAGGTGTGTGATCAGCCACGTGAACAGTGCATGTTCAGCCACGTGATCAGTGCATGATAGCCACGTGATCAGTGCATGATCAGTTACGTGAGCAGTGTATGATCAGCCACGTGATCAGTGCATGGTCAGACACGTGAACAGTGTATGATCAGCCACGTGATCAGTGCATGATATCCAAGTGATCAGTGCATGATCATCACGTGATCAGTGTATGATCAGCCACGTGAACAGTGCATGCTCAGTCACGTGATCTGGGCCTGCTGAGCTGCGTGATTACTGTCTGCTCATCTGCTTGACAATTGCCAGCTGAGCTGCACGATTCCTGCCTGTCATCTGCTTGACAATTGCCAGCTGTGCTGCGTAATTCCTGCCTGCTCAGCTGCTTGATTATTGCCAGCTGAGCAGCATGATTCCTCACACCTGAGTTCCATGATTATTGCCTGCTGACTGTTTGATTCGTGCCTACTCAGCTCTTTGTTTATTGCCTCCAGAGGCACATGATCAGTGTATGATAGCAAACATGATCAGCGCATGATCAGTCACATGATCAGCGCCATTAAGTCACGTGATCACTACATGATAGTCATGTGATCAGTCCATGCTCAGTCACGGTATCAGTGCATGATCAGCCACGTGATCAGTGCATGATCTGTCACAAGATTAGTGTATGATCATCCACGTGATCAGTGCATGGGCAGTCATGTGATCAGTGCATGATATAGACGTGATCAGTGCATGATCAGTCTCGTGATCAGTGCATGATAGCCACGTGATCAGTGCATGATCAGTCACCTGATGGGTGTATGATCATTCACGTGACCTGTACATGGTAGCTACATGATCATTGCATGATCAGCCACGTGAGTAGTGCATGATAGCCACGTGATCACTGCATGATCAGTCACGTGATCAGTGCATGATCAGTCATGTGACCAGTACATGGTAGCTGCGTGATCATGGCATGATCAGCCACGTGAGCAGTGCATGATCAGCCACGTGATCAGTGCATGATCAGCCACGTGATCAGTGCATGATCAGTCACGTGATCAGTGCATGATAGCCACGTGATCAGTGCATGATCAGCCACGTGATCAGTGCATGATAGCCACGTGATCAGTGCATGATCAGTCACGTGATCAGTGCATGATCAGTCACGTGATCAGTGCATGATCAGCCACGTGATCAGTGCATGATCAGCCACGTGATCAGTGCATGATCAGCCACGTGATCAGTGCATGATAGCCACGTGATCAGTGCATGATCAGTCACGTGATCAGTGCATGATCAGTCACGTGATCAGTGCATGATCAGCCACGTGATCAGTGCATGATCAGCCACGTGATCAGTGCATGATCAGTTACGTGATCAGTGCATGATCAGTCACGTGATCAGTGCATGTAGCACGTGATCAGTGCATGATCAGCCACGTGATCAGTGCATGATAGCCACGTGATCAGTGCATGATCAGCCACGTGATCAGTGCATGATCAGTCACGTGATCAGTGCATGATCAGCCACGTGATCAGTGCATGAGAGCCACGTGATCAGTGCATGATCAGTCACGTGATACATGTGTGATCAGCCACGTGATCAGTGCATGATCAGCCACGTGATCAGTGCATGATCAATTACGTGATCAGTGCATGATCAGTCACGTGACCAGTACATGGTTGCTACGTGATCGTGCATGATCAGCCACGTGAGCAGTGCATGATAGCCACGTGATCAGTGCATGATCAGTCACGTGATCAGTGCATGATCAGTCACGTGAACAGTGCATGATCAGTTACGTGATCAGTGCATGATCAGTCACGTGACCAGTATATGGTTGCTACGTGATCATTGCATGACAGCCACGTGAGCAGTGCATGATAGCCACGTGATGTGTGCATGAGTTACGTGAGCAGTGTATGATCAGCCACGTGATCAGTGCATGAGTGCCACGTGATCAGTGCATGATATGTCACGTGACAGGTGTGTGATCAGCCACGTGAACAGTGCATGATCAGCCACGTGATCAGTGCATGATAGCCACGTGATCAGTGCATGATCAGTCACGTGACCAGTGCATGATAGCCACGTGATCAGTGCATGATCAGCCACGTGATCAGTGCATGATAGCCACGTGATCAGTGCATGATAGTCACGTGATCAGTGCATGATCAGTCACGTGATCAGTGCATGATCAGCCACGTGATCAGTGCATGATCAGTCACGTGATTAGTGATGATCATCCACGTGATCAGTGCATGGCAGTCATGTGATCAGTGCATGATATAGACGTGATCAGTGCATGATCAGTCACGTGATCAGTGCATGATAGCCACGTGATCAGTGCATGATCAGTCACCTGATCAGTGTATGATCATTCACGTGACCTGTACATGGTAGCTACATGATCATTGCATGATCAGCCACGTGAGTAGTGCATGATAGCCACGTGATCAGTGCATGATCAGTCACGTGATCAGTGCATGATCAGTCACGTGACCAGTACATGGTAGCTGCGTGATCATGCATGATCAGCCACGTGATCAGTGCATGATAGCCACGTGATCAGTGCATGATCAGTCACGAGATCAGTGCATGATCAGTCACGTGATCAGTGCATGATCAGCCACGTGATCAGTGCATGATCAGGCACGTGATCAGTGTATGATCAGCCACGTGATCAGTGCATGATAGCCACGTGATCAGTGCATGATCAGTCACGTGATCAGTGCATGATCAGTTACGTGATCAGTGCATGATCAGCCACGTGATCAGTGCATGATCAGCCACGTGATCAGTGCATGATCAATTACGTGATCAGTGCATGATCAGTCACGTGACCAGTACATGGTAGCTACGTGATCATTGCATGATCAGCCACGTGATCAGTGCATGATAGCCACGTGATCAGTGCATGATAGCCACGTGATCAGTGCATGATCAGTCATGTGATACGTGTGTGATCAGCCACGTGATCAGTGCATGATATCCACGTGATCAGTGCATGACAGCCACGTGATCAGTGCATGAGCCACGTGATCAGTGCATGATCAGTCACGTGATCATGTGTGATCAGCCACGTGATCAGTGCATGATGAGCCACGTGATCAGTGCATGATCAATTACGTGATCAGTGCATGATCAGTCACGTGACCAGTACATGGTTGCTACGTGATCGTGCATGATCAGCCACGTGAGCAGCATGATAGCCACGTGATCAGTGCATGATCAGTCACGTGATCAGTGCATGATCAGTCACGTGAACAGTGCATGATCATTTACGTGATCTTTGCATGATCAGTCACGTGACCAGTATATGGTAGCTACGTGATCATTCCATGACGAGCCACGTGATCAGTGCATGATAGCCACGTGATGTGCATGAGTTACGTGAGCAGTGTATGATCAGCCACGTGATCAGTGCATGAGTGCCACGTGATCAGTGCATGATAGTCACGTGACAGTGTATGATCAGCCACGTGATCAGTGCATGATCAGCCACGTGATCAGTGCATGATCAGCCACGTGATCAGTGCATGATAGCCACGTGATCAGTGCATGATCAGTCACGTGATCAGTGTATGATCAGCCACGTGAACAGTGCATGCTCAGTCACGTGATCAGGGCCTGCTGAGCTGCGTGATTACTGTCTGCTCATCTGCTTGACAATTGCCAGCTGAGCTGCACGATTCCTGCCTGTCATCTGCTTGACAATTGCCAGCTGTGCTGCGTAATTCCTGCCTGCTCAGCTGCTTGATTATTGCCAGCTGAGCAGCATGATTCCTCACAGCTGAGTTCCATGATTATTGCCTGCTGACTGTTTGATTCGTGCCTACTCAGCTCTTTGTTTATTGCCTCCAGAGGCACATGATCAGTGTATGATAGCAAACATGATCAGCGCATGATCAGTCACATGATCAGCGCCATTAAGTCACGTGATCACTACATGATAGTCATGTGATCAGTCCATGCTCAGTCACGGTATCAGTGCATGATCAGCCACGTGATCAGTGCATGATCTGTCACATGATTAGTGTATGATCATCCACGTGATCAGTGCATGGGCAGTCATGTGATCAGTGCATGATATAGACGTGATCAGTGCATGATCAGCCACGTGATCAGTGCATGATAGCCACGTGATCAGTGCATGATCAGTCACGTGATCATGTATGATCAGCACGTGATCAGTGCATGATCAGCCACGTGATCAGTGCATGATCAGCCACGTGATCAGTGCATGATCAGCCACGTGATCAGTGCATGATCAGCCACGTGATCAGTGCATGATCAGTCACGTGATCAGTGCATGATCAGTCACGTGATCAGTGCATGATCAGCCACGTGATCAGTGCATGATCAGCCACGTGATCAGTGCATGATCAGCCACGTGATCAGTGCATGATCAGTCACGTGATCAGTGCATGATAGCACGTGATCAGTGCATGATCAGCCACGTGATCAGTGCATGATAGCCACGTGATCAGTGCATGATCAGCCACGTGATCAGTGCATGATCAGTCACGTGATCAGTGCATGATCAGTCACGTGATCAGTGCATGATAGCCACGTGATCAGTGCATGATAGCCACGTGATCAGTGCATGATCAGTCACGTGATCAGTGCATGATCAGCCACGTGATCAGTGCATGATCAGCCACGTGATCAGTGCATGATCAGCCACGTGATCAGTGCATGATCAGTCACGTGATCATGTGTGATCAGCCACGTGATCAGTGCATGATAGCCACGTGATCAGTGCATGATAGCCACGTGATCAGTGCATGATCAGTCATGTGATACGTGTGTGATCAGCCACGTGATCAGTGCATGATATCCACGTGATCAGTGCATGACAGCCACGTGATCAGTGCATGAGAGCCACGTGATCAGTGCATGATCAGTCACGTGATACATGTGTGATCAGCCACGTGATCAGTGCATGATGAGCCACGTGATCAGTGCATGATCAATTACGTGATCAGTGCATGATCAGTCACGTGACCAGTACATGGTTGCTACGTGATCGTTGCATGATCAGCCACGTGAGCAGTGCATGATAGCCACGTGATCAGTGCATGATCAGTCACGTGATCAGTACATGATCAGTCACGTGAACAGTGCATGATCATTTACGTGATCTTTGCATGATCAGTCACGTGACCAGTATATGGTTGCTACGTGATCATTCCATGACGAGCCACGTGAGCAGTGCATGATAGCCACGTGATGTGTGCATGAGTTACGTGAGCAGAGTATGATCAGCCACGTGATCAGTGCATGAGTGCCACGTGATCAGTGCATGATATGTCACGTGACAGGTGTGTGATCAGCCACGTGAACAGTGCATGTTCAGCCACGTGATCAGTGCATGATAGCCACGTGATCAGTGCATGATCAGTTACGTGAGCAGTGTATGATCAGCCACGTGATCAGTGCATGGTCAGACACGTGAACAGTGTATGATCAGCCACGTGATCAGTGCATGATATCCAAGTGATCAGTGCATGATCATCACGTGATCAGTGTATGATCAGCCACGTGAACAGTGCATGCTCAGTCACGTGATCTGGGCCTGCTGAGCTGCGTGATTACTGTCTGCTCATCTGCTTGACAATTGCCAGCTGAGCTGCACGATTCCTGCCTGTCATCTGCTTGACAATTGCCAGCTGTGCTGCGTAATTCCTGCCTGCTCAGCTGCTTGATTATTGCCAGCTGAGCAGCATGATTCCTCACACCTGAGTTCCATGATTATTGCCTGCTGACTGTTTGATTCGTGCCTACTCAGCTCTTTGTTTATTGCCTCCAGAGGCACATGATCAGTGTATGATAGCAAACATGATCAGCGCATGATCAGTCACATGATCAGCGCCATTAAGTCACGTGATCACTACATGATAGTCATGTGATCAGTCCATGCTCAGTCACGGTATCAGTGCATGATCAGCCACGTGATCAGTGCATGATCTGTCACAAGATTAGTGTATGATCATCCACGTGATCAGTGCATGGGCAGTCATGTGATCAGTGCATGATATAGACGTGAACAGTGCATGATCAGTCTCGTGATCAGTGCATGATAGCCACGTGATCAGTGCATGATCAGTCACCTGATGGGTGTATGATCATTCACGTGACCTGTACATGGTAGCTACATGATCATTGCATGATCAGCCACGTGAGTAGTGCATGATAGCCACGTGATCACTGCATGATCAGTCACGTGATCAGTGCATGATCAGTCATGTGACCAGTACATGGTAGCTGCGTGATCATGTGATCAGCCACGTGATCAGTGCATGATAGCCACGTGATCAGTGCATGATCAGACACGTGATCAGTGCATGATCAGTCACGTGATCAGTGCATGATCAGTCACGTGATCAGTGCATGATCAGCCACGTGATCAGTGCATGATCAGCACGTGATCAGTGTATGATCAGCCAAGTGATCAGTGCATGATAGCCACGTGATCAGTGCATGATCAGTCACGTGATCAGTGCATGATCAGTTACGTGATCAGTGCATGATCAGCCACGTGATCAGTGCATGATCAGCCACATGATCAGTGCATGATCAGTCACGTGATCAGTGCATGATCAGTTACGTGACCAGTACATGGTAGCTACGTGATCATTGCATGATCAGCCACGTGATCAGTGCATGATAGCCACGTGATCAGTGCATGATAGCCACGTGATCAGTGCATGATCAGTCACGTGATACGTGTGTGATCAGCCACGTGATCAGTGCATGATATCCACGTGATCAGTGCATGACAGCCACGTGATCAGTGCATGAGAGCCACGTGATCAGTGCATGATCAGTCACGTGATACGTGTGATCAGCCACGTGATCAGTGCATGATGAGCCACGTGATCAGTGCAGGATCAATTACGTGATCAGTGCATGATCAGTCACGTGACCAGTACATGGTTGCTACGTGATCGTTGCATGATCAGCCACGTGAGCAGTGCATGATAGCCACGTGATCAGTGCATGATCAGTCACGTGATCAGTACATGATCAGTCACGTGAACAGTGCATGATCATTTACGTGATCTTTGCATGATCAGTCACGTGACCAGTATATGGTTGCTACGTGATCATTCCATGACGAGCCACGTGAGCAGTGCATGATAGCCACGTGATGTGTGCATGAGTTACGTGAGCAGAGTATGATCAGCCACGTGATCAGTGCATGAGTGCCACGTGATCAGTGCATG
Source organism: Bos javanicus (assembly GCF_032452875.1). Taxonomy (NCBI): domain Eukaryota; kingdom Metazoa; phylum Chordata; class Mammalia; order Artiodactyla; family Bovidae; genus Bos; species Bos javanicus. The sequence continues at coordinate 57,871 of NW_026894889.1, forward strand.
ATATGTCACGTGACAGGTGTGTGATCAGCCACGTGAACAGTGCATGTTCAGCCACGTGATCAGTGCATGATAGCCACGTGATCAGTGCATGATCAGTTACGTGAGCAGTGTATGATCAGCCACGTGATCAGTGCATGGTCAGACACGTGAACAGTGTATGATCAGCCACGTGATCAGTGCATGATATCCAAGTGATCAGTGCATGATCATCACGTGATCAGTGTATGATCAGCCACGTGAACAGTGCATGCTCAGTCACGTGATCTGGGCCTGCTGAGCTGCGTGATTACTGTCTGCTCATCTGCTTGACAATTGCCAGCTGAGCTGCACGATTCCTGCCTGTCATCTGCTTGACAATTGCCAGCTGTGCTGCGTAATTCCTGCCTGCTCAGCTGCTTGATTATTGCCAGCTGAGCAGCATGATTCCTCACACCTGAGTTCCATGATTATTGCCTGCTGACTGTTTGATTCGTGCCTACTCAGCTCTTTGTTTATTGCCTCCAGAGGCACATGATCAGTGTATGATAGCAAACATGATCAGCGCATGATCAGTCACATGATCAGCGCCATTAAGTCACGTGATCACTACATGATAGTCATGTGATCAGTCCATGCTCAGTCACGGTATCAGTGCATGATCAGCCACGTGATCAGTGCATGATCTGTCACAAGATTAGTGTATGATCATCCACGTGATCAGTGCATGGGCAGTCATGTGATCAGTGCATGATATAGACGTGAACAGTGCATGATCAGTCACGTGATCAGTGCATGATAGCCACGTGATCAGTGCATGATCAGTCACCTGATGGGTGTATGATCATTCACGTGACCTGTACATGGTAGCTACATGATCATTGCATGATCAGCCACGTGAGTAGTGCATGATAGCCACGTGATCAGTGCATGATCAGTCACGTGATCAGTGCATGATCAGTCATGTGACCAGTACATGGTAGCTGCGTGATCATGGCATGATCAGCCACGTGAGCAGTGCATGATAGCCACGTGATCAGTGCATGATCAGTCACGTGATCAGTGCATGATCAGTCACGTGATCAGTGCATGATCAGCCACGTGATCAGTGCATGATCAGCCACGTGATCAGTGCATGATCAGCCACGTGATCAGTGCATGATCAGGCACGTGATCAGTGCATGTCAGCCACGTGATCAGTGCATGATCAGCCACGTGATCAGTGCATGATCAGTCACGTGATCAGTGCATGATCAGTCACGTGATCTGTGCATGATCAGCCACGTGATCAGTGCATGATCAGCCACGTGATCAGTGCATGATCAATTACGATCAGTGCATGATCAGTCACGTGATCAGTGCATGGTAGCTACGTGATCAGTGCATGATCAGTCACGTGATCAGTACATGATAGACATGATCAGTGCATGATCATCCACGTGATCCGTGCATGATCAGTCACGTGATCAGTGCATGATCAGCTACGTGATCAGTGCATGATCAGCCACGTGATCAGTGCATGATCAGTCACGTGATCAGTGCATGGTAGCTACGTGATCAGTGCATGATCAGCCACGTGATCAGTGCATGATTGCCACGTGATCAGTGCATGATCAGCCACGTGATCAGTGCATGATCAGCCACGTGATCAGTGCATGATAGTCACGTGACAGTGTGTGATCAGCCACGTGATCAGTGCATGATCAGCCACGTGATCAGTGCATGATAGCCACGTGATCAGTGCATGATCAGACACGTGATCAGTGCATGATCAGCCACGTGATCAGTGCATGATCAGCCACGTGATCAGTGCATGATCAGTCACGTGATCAGTGTATGATCAGCCACGTGAACAGTGCATGCTCAGTCACGTGATCAGGGCCTGCTGAGCTGCGTGATTACTGTCTGCTCATCTGCTTGACAATTGCCAGCTGAGCTGCACGATTCCTGCCTGTCATCTGCTTGACAATTGCCAGCTGTGCTGTAATTCCTGCCTACTCAGCTGCTTGATTATTGCCAGCTGAGCAGCATGATTCCTCACACCTGAGTTCCATGATTATTGGCTGACTGTTTGATTCGTGCCTACTCAGCTCTTTGTTTATTGCCTCCAGAGGCACATGATCAGTGTATGATAGCAAACATGATCAGTGCATGATCAGTCACATGATCAGCGCCATTAAGTCACGTGATCACTACATGATAGTCATGTGATCAGTCCATGCTCAGTCACGGTATCAGTGCATGATCAGCCACGTGATCAGTGCATGATCTGTCACATGATTAGTGTATGATCATCCACGTGATCAGTGCATGGGCAGTCATGTGATCAGTGCATGATATAGACGTGATCAGTGCATGATCAGTCTCGTGATCAGTGCATGATAGCCACGTGATCAGTGCATGATCAGCCACCTGATCAGTGCATGATCAGTCACGTGACCAGTGCATGATCAGCTACATGATCAGTGCATGATCAGCCACGTGAGTAGTGCATGATAGCCACGTGATCAGTGCATGATCAGTCACGTGATCAGTGCATGATCAGTCACGTGATCAGTGCATGATCAGATACGTGATCAGTGCATGATCAGTCACGTTACCAGTGCATGATAGCCACGTGATCAGTGCATGATCAGCCACGTGATCAGTGCATGATAGTCACGTGATCAGTGCATGAGTTACGTGATCAGTGCATGATCAGCCACGTGATCAGTGTGATGAGTGTCCACGTGATCAGTGCATGATAGTCACGTGATCAGTGCATGATCAGTCACGTGATCAGTGCATGATCAGCCACGTGATCAGTGCATGATAGCCACGTGATCAGTGCATGATCAGTTACGTGAGCAGTGCGATCAGCCACGTGATCAGTGCATGGTCAGACACGTGAACAGTGTATGATCAGCCACGTGATCAGTGCATGATATCCAAGTGATCAGTGCATGATCATCACGTGATCAGTGCATGATCAGCCACGTGAACAGTGCATGCTCAGTCACGTGATCAGGGCCTGCTGAGCTGCGTGATTACTGTCTGCTCATCTGCTGACAATTGCCAGCTGAGCTGCACGATTCTGCCTGTCATCTGTTGACAATTGCCAGCTGTGCTAATTCCTGCCTGCTCAGCTGCTTGATTATTGCCAGCTGAGCAGCACATGATTCCTCACCTGAGTTCCATGATTATTGCCTGCTGACTGTTTGATTCGTGCCTACTCAGCTCTTTGTTTATTGCCTCCAGAGGCACATGATCAGTGTATGATAGCAAACATGATCAGCGCATGATCAGTCACATGATCAGTGCCATTAAGTCACGTGATCAGTCATAGGATAGTCCTGCGTGATCAGTCCATGATCAGCCACGTGATCAGTGCATGATCAGTCACAAGATTATGTGCATGACATCCGTCACGTGATCAGTGCATGATCAGTCACGTGATCAGTGCATGAGCAGACGTGATCAGTGCATGATCAGCCACGTGATCAGTGCATGATAGCCACGTGATCAGTGCATGATCAGTCACCTGATGGTATGCATCATTCACTGTGATCTGTATGATGTAGCTACATCAGCATGATCAGCCACG
>NW_026894890.1:0-61343 GCF_032452875.1 Bos javanicus
TAGCCACGTGATCAGTGCATGATCCACGTGATCAGTGCATGATCAGTCACGTGATCAGTGCATGATCAGCCACGTGATCAGTGCATGATCAGCCACGTGATCAGTGCATGATAAGCACGTGATCAGTGCATGATCAGTCACGTGACAGTGCATGATCAGCCACGTGATCAGTGCATGATATCCGCGTGATCAGTGCATGATCAGCCCGTGATCAGTGCATGATCACCACGTGATCAGTGCATGATCAGATCACGTGATACATGTGTGATCAGCCACGTGATCAGTGCATGATGAGCCACGTGATCAGTGCAGGATCAATTCGTGATCAGTGCATGATCAGTCACGTGATCAGTGCATGGTTGCTACGTGATCGTGCATGATCAGCCACGTGAGCAGAGCATGATAGCCACGTGGTCAGTGCATGATCAGTCACGTGATCAGTACATGATCGATCGTGAACAGTGCATGATCATTTCGTGATCTTTGCATGATCAGTCACGTTACCAGTATATGGTTGCTCGTGATCATTCCATGATCAGCCACGTGAGCGGTGCATGATAGCCACGTGATGTGTGCATGAGTTACGTGAGCAGTATGATCAGCCACGTGATCAGTGCATGATGTGATCAGTGCATGATATGTCACATGACAGGTGTGTGATCAGCCACGTGAACAGTGCATGTTCAGCCACGTGATCAGTGCATGATAGCCATGATCAGTGCATGATCAGTTACGTGAGCAGTGTATGATCAGCCACGTGATCAGTGCATGGTCAGAACGTGAACAGTGTATGATCAGCCACGTGATCAGTGCATGATATCCAAGTGATCAGTGCATGATCATCACGTGATCAGTGTATGATCAGCCACGTGAACAGTGCATGCTCAGTCACGTGATCTGGGCCTGCTGAGCTGCGTGATTACTGTCTGCTCATCTGCTTGACAATTGCCAGCTGGGCTGCACGATTCCTGCCTGTCATCTGCTTGACAATTGCCAGCTGTGCTGCGTAATTCCTGCCTGCTCAGCTGCTTGATTATTGCCAGCTGAGCAGCATGATTCCTCACACCTGAGTTCCATGATTATTGCCTGCTGACTGTTTGATTCGTGCCTACTCAGCTCTTTGTTTATTGCCTCCAGAGGCACATGATCAGTGTATGATAGCAAACATGATCAGCATGATCAGTCACATGATCAGCGCCATTAAGTCACGTGATCACTACACGATAGTCATGTGATCAGTCCATGCTCAGTCACGGTATCAGTGCATGATCAGCCACGTGATCAGTGCATGATCTGTCACAAGATTAGTGTATGATCATCCACGTGATCAGTGCACGGGCAGTCATGTGATCAGTGCATGATATAGCCGTGAACAGTGCATGATCAGTCGTGATCAGTGCATGATAGCCACGTGATCAGTGCATGATCAGTCACCTGATGGGTGTATGATCATTCACGTGACCTGTACATAGTAGCTACATGATCATTGCATGATCAGCCACGTGAGTAGTGCATGATAGCCACGTGATCAGTGCATGATCAGTCACGTGATCAGTGCATGATCAGTCATGTGACCAGTACATGGTAGCTGCGTGATCATGGCATGATCAGCCACGTGATCAGTGCATGATAGCCACGTGATCAGTGCATGATCAGTCACGTGATCAGTGCATGATCAGCCACGTGATCAGTGCATGATCAGCCACGTGATCAGTGCATGATCAGTCACGTGATCAGTGCATGATCAGTTATGTGATCAGTGTATGATCAGCCACGTGATCAGTGCATGATCAGCCACATGATCAGTGCATGATCAATTACGTGCTCAGTGCATGATCAGTTACGTGACCAGTACATGGTAGCTCATGATCATTGCCTGATAAGCCACGTGATCAGTGCATGATAGCCCGTGATCAGTGCATGATAGCCACGTGATCAGTGCATGATCAGTCATGTGATACGTGTGTGATCAACCACGTGATCAGTGCATGATATCCACGTGATCAGTGCATGACAGCCACGTGATCAGTGCATGATAGCTACGTGATCAGTGCATGATCAGTCACGTGATACATGTGTGATCAGCCACGTGATCAGTGCATGATGAGCCACGTGATCAGTGCAGGATCAATTACGTGATCAGTGCATGATCAGTCACGTGACCAGTGGTTGCCGTGATCGTTGCATGATCAGCCACGTGAGCAGAGCATGATAGCCGTGGTCAGTGCATGATCAGTCACGTGATCAGTACATGATCAGTCACGTGAACAGTGCATGATCATTCGTGATCTTTGCATGATCAGTCACGTTACCAGTATATGGTTGCTCGTGATCATTCCATGAGCCACGTGAGCAGTGCATGATAGCCACGTGATGTGTGCATGATTCGTGAGCAGAGTATGATCAGCCGTGATCAGTGCATGAGTGCCACGTGATCAGTGCATGATATGTCGTGACAGGTGTGTGATCAGCGTGAACAGTGCATGTTCAGCCACGTGATCAGTGCATGATAGCGTGATCAGTGCATGATCAGTTGCGTGAGCAGTGTATGATCAGCCACGTGATCAGTGCATGGTCAGACACGTGAACAGTGTATGATCAGCCACGTGATCAGTGCATGATATCCAAGTGATCAGTGCATGATCATCGCGTGATCAGTGTATGATCAGCCACGTGAACAGTGCATGCTCAGTCACGTGATCTGGGCCTGCTGAGCTGCGTGATTACTGTCTGCTCATCTGCTTGACAATTGCCAGCTGAGCTGCACGATTCCTGCCTGTCATCTGCTTGACAATTGCCAGCTGTGCTGCGTAATTCCTGCCTGCTCAGCTGCTTGATTTTGCCAGCTGAGCAGCATGATTCCTCACACCTGAGTTCCATGATTATTGCCTGCTGACTGTTTGATTCGTGCCTACTCAGCTCTTTGTTTATTGCCTCCAGAGGCACATGATCAGTGTATGATAGCAAACATGATCAGCGCATGATCAGTCACATGATCAGCGCCATTAAGTCACGTGATCACTGCATGATAGTCATGTGATCAGTCCATGCTCAGTCACGGTATCAGTGCATGATCAGCCACGTGATCAGTGCATGATCTGTCACAAGATTAGTGTATGATCATCCACGTGATCAGTGCGGGCAGTCATGTGATCAGTGCATGATATAGCGTGAACAGTGCATGATCAGTCTGTGATCAGTGCATGATAGCCACGTGATCAGTGCATGATCAGTTACGTGATCAGTGTATGATCATTCACGTGACCAGTGCATGATAGCTACATGATCAGTGCATGATCAGCCACGTGAGTAGTGCATGTACGTGATCACTGCATGATCAGTCACGTGATCAGTGCATGATCAGTCAAGTGACCAGTACATGGTAGCTGCGTGATCGTGGCATGATCAGCCACGTGAGCAGTGCATGATAGCCACGTGATCAGTGCATGATCAGTCACGTGATCAGTGCATGATCAGTCCGTGATCAGTGCATGATCATCCACGTGATCAGTGCATGATCAGTCACGTGATCAGTGCATGATCAGCCACGTGATCAGTGCATGATCAGTCACGTGATCAGTGCATGATCAGCCACGTGATCAGTGCATGATAGCCACGTGATCAGTGCATGATCAGTCACGTGATCAGTGCATGATCAGTCACGTGATCAGTGTATGATCAGCCACGTGATCAGTGCATGATCAGCCATGATCATGCATGATCAATTCGTGATCAGTGCATGATCAGTCACGTGATCAGTACATGGCCACGTGATCAGTGCATGATCAGCCACGTGATCAGTGCATGATAGCCCGTGATCAGTGCATGATCAGTCACGTGATCAGTGCATGATCAGTCATGTGATCAGTGTGTGATCAGCCACGTGATCAGTGCATGATATCCACGTGATCAGTGCATCAGTCACGTGATCAGTGCATGTAGCTGTGATCAGTGCATGATCAGCCACGTGATCAGTGCATGATAGCCACGTGATCAGTGCATGATCAGCACGTGATCAGTGCATGATCAGCACGTGATCAGTGCATGATGCCACGTGATCAGTGCATGATCAGCCACGTGATCAGTTACTGTGTCAGCCACGTGATCAGTGCACGTGTACGTGATCAGTGCATGATCAGCCACGTGATCAGTGCATGATCAGACGTGAACAGTGTATGATCAGCCGTGATCAGTGCATGATATCCACGTGATCAGTGCATGATCAATCGCGTGATCAGTGTATGATCAGCCACGTGAACAGTGCATGCTCAGTCACGTGATCTGGGCCTGCTGAGCTGCGTGATTACTGTCTGCTCATCTGCTTGACAATTGCCAGCTGAGCTGCACGATTCCTGCCTGTCATCTGCTTGACAATTGCCAGCTGTGCTGCATAATTCCTGCCTGCTCAGCTGCTTGATTATTGCCAGCTGAGCAGCATGATTCCTCACACCTGAGTTCCATGATTACCTGCTGACTGTTTGATTCGTGCCTACTCAGCTCTTTGTTTATTGCCTCCAGAGGCACGTGATCAGTGTATGATCGCAAACATGATCAGCGCATGATCAGTCACATGATCAGCGCCATTAAGTCACGTGATCACTACATGATAGTCATGTGATCAGTCCATGCTCAGTCACGGTATCAGTGCATGATCAGCCACGTGATCAGTGCATGATCTGTCACAAGATTAGTGTATGATCATCCACGTGATCAGTGCGGGCAGTCATGTGATCAGTGCATGATATAGACGTGAACAGTATGATCAGTCTCGTGATCAGTGCATGATAGCCACGTGATCAGTGCATGATCAGTCACCTGATGGGTGTATGATCATTCGCGTGACCTGTACATGGTAGCTACATGATCATTGCATGATCAGCCACGTGATAGTTCATGATAGCCACGTGGTCACTGCATGATCAGTCACGTGATCAGTGCATGATCAGTCATGTGACCAGTACATGATAGCTGCGTGATCATGGCATGATCAGCCACGTGAGCAGTGCATGATAGCCACGTGATCAGTGCATGATCACACGTGATCAGTGCATGATCAGCCACGTGTCAGTGCATGATCATCGCATGATCAGTGCATGACCAGGCACGTGATCAGTGCATGTCCAGCCAAGTGATCAGTGCATGATAGCCACATGATCAGTGCATGATCATCACGTGATCAGTGCATGATCAGTCATGTGTCAGTGCATGTGATGTTACGTGATCAGTGCATGATCAGCCACGTGATCAGTGCATGATCAGCCACGTGATCAGTGCATGATCAGTCACGTGATCAGTGCATGATCAACTCGTGATCAGTGCATGATCAGCCACGTGATCAGTGCATGATAGCCGTGATCAGTGCATGATCAGTCACGTGATCAGTGCATGATCAGTTACGTGATCAGTGTATGATCAGCCACGTGATCAGTGCATGATCAGCCGCGTGATCAGTGCATGATCAATTCGTGATCAGTGCATGATCAGTCACGTGACCAGTACATGTAGCTCGTGATCATTGCCTGATCAGCCACGTGATCAGTGCATGATACCCGCGTGATCAGTGCATGATAGCCACGTGATCAGTGCATGATCAGTCATGTGATACGTGTGTGATCAGCACGTGATCAGTGCATGATATCCACGTGATCAGTGCATGACAGCCGCGTGATCAGTGCATGATAGCCACGTGATCAGTGCATGATCAGTCACGTGATCCATGTGTGATCAGCCACGTGATCAGTGCATGATAAGCCACGTGATCAGTGCAGGATCAATTCGTGATCAGTGCATGATCAGTCACGTGACCAGTACATGGTTGCTACGTGATGGTCATGATCAGCGTGAGCAGAGCATGATAGCCACGTGATCAGTGCATGATCATCACGTGATCAGTACATGATCAGTCACGTGAACAGTGCATGATCATTCGTGATCTGTGCATGATCAGTCACGTTACCAGTATATGGTTGCTCGTGATCATTCCATGACGAGCCACGTGAGCAGTGCATGATAGCCACGTGATGTGTGCAGATTCGTGAGCAGAGTATGATCAGCCACGTGATCAGTGCATGAGTGCCACGTGATCAGTGCATGATATGTCGCGTGACAGGTGTGTGATCAGCCACGTGAACAGTGCATGTTCAGCCACGTGATCAGTGCATGATAGCCACGTGATCAGTGCATGATCAACTGCGTGAACAGTGTATGATCAGCCACGTGATCAGTGCATGATATCCACGTGATCAGTGCATGATCATCGCGTGATCAGTGTATGATCAGCCACGTGAACAGTGCATGCTCAGTCACGTGATCTGGGCCTGCTGAGCTGCGTGATTACTGTCTGCTCATCTGCTTGACAATTGCCAGCTGAGCTGCACGATTCCTGCCTGTCATCTGCTTGACAATTGCCAGCTGTGCTGCGTAATTCCTGCCTGCTCAGCTGCTTGATTATTGCCAGCTGAGCAGCATGATTCCTCACACCTGAGTTCCATGATTATTGCCTGCTGACTGTTTGATTCGTACCTACTCAGCTCTTTGTTTATTGCCTCCAGAGGCACATGATCAGTGTATGATAGCAAACATGATCAGCGCATGATCAGTCACATGATCAGCGCCATTAAGTCACGTGATCACTACATGATAGTCATGTGATCAGTCCATGCTCAGTCACGGTATCAGTGCATGATCAGCCACGTGATCAGTGCATGATCTGTCACAAGATTAGTGTATGATCATCCACGTGATCGGTGCACGGGCAGTCATGTGATCAGTGCATGATATAGGCGTGAACAGTGCATGATCAGTCTCGTGATCAGTGCATGATACCCGCGTGATCAGTGCATGATCAGTCACCTGATGGGTGTATGATCATTCGCGTGACCTGTACATGGTAGCTACATGATCATTGCATGATCAGCCACGTGAGTAGTTCATGATAGCCGCGTGATCACTGCATGATCAGTCACGTGATCAGTGCATGATCAGTCATGTGACCAGTACATGATAGCTGCGTGATCATGGCATGATCAGCCACGTGAGCAGTGCATGATAGCCACGTGATCAGTGCATGATCAGTCACGTGATCAGTGCATGATCATCGTGATCAGTGCATGATAGCCACGTGATCAGTGCATGATCATCACGTGATCAGTGCATGATCAGTTGTGATCAGTGTGCCGTCATTGCAGCCAGTCAGTGCATGATCAGCCACGTGATCAGTGCATGATCAGTGCGTGATCAGTGCATGATCAGTCACGTGCCAGTACATGGTAGCCGTGATCAGTGCCTGATCAGCCACGTGATCAGTGCATGATAGCCACGTGATCAGTGCATGATAGCCACGTGATCAGTGCATGATCAGTCATGTGATCGTGTGATCAGCCACGTGATCAGTGCATGATATCCACGTGATCAGTGCATGACAGCCACGTGATCAGTGCATGATAGCCACGTGATCAGTGCATGATCAGTCACGTGATCAGTCATGTGATCAGCCACGTGATCAGTGCATGATGAGCCACGTGATCAGTGCAGGATCAATTCGTGATCAGTGCATGATCAGTCACGTGACCAGTACATGGTTGCTACGTGATCGTTATGATCAGCCACGTGACAGAGCATGATAGCCACGTGGTCAGTGCATGATCAGTCACGTGATCAGTGCATGATCAGTCACGTGAACAGTGCGATCATTCGTGATCAGTGCATGATCAGTCACGTTACCAGTGGTTGCTACGTGATCATTCCATGTGAGCCACGTGAGCAGTGCATGATAGCCACGTGATGTGTGCATGATCGTGAGCAGAGTATGATCAGCCACGTGATCAGTGCATGAGTGCCACGTGATCAGTGCATGATATGTCACGTGACAGGTGTGTGATCAGCCGTGAACAGTGCATGTTCAGCCACGTGATCAGTGCATGATAGCCACGTGATCAGTGCATGATCAGTTACGTGAGCAGTGTATGATCAGCCACGTGATCAGTGCATGGTCGACACGTGAACAGTGTATGATCAGCCACGTGATCAGTGCATGATATCCAAGTGATCGGTGCATGATCATCACGTGATCAGTGCATGATCTGCGTGAACAGTGCATGCTCAGTCACGTGATCAGGGCCTGCTGAGCTGCGTGATTACTGTCTGCTCATCTGCTTGACAATTGCCAGCTGGGCTGCACGATTCCTGCCTGTCATCTGCTTGACAATTGCCAGCTGTGCTGCATAATTCCTGCCTGCTCAGCTGCTTGATTATTGCCAGCTGAGCAGCATGATTCCTCACACCTGAGTTCCATGATTATTGCCTGCTGACTGTTTGATTGCCTACTCAGCTCTTTGTTTATTGCCTCCAGAGGCACATGATCAGTGTATGATAGCAAACATGATCAGCGCATGATCAGTCACATGATCAGCGCCATTAAGTCACGTGATCACTGCATGATGCATGTGATCAGTCCATGCTCAGTCACGTGATCAGTGCATGATCAGCCACGTGATCAGTGCATGATCTGTCACAAGATCAGTGTATGATCATCCACGTGATCAGTGCATGGGCAGTCATGTGATCAGTACATGATATAGACGTGATCAGTGCATGATCAGTCACGTGATCAGTGCATGATAGCCACGTGATCAGTGCATGATCAGTCACCTGATGGGTGTATGATCATTCACGTGACCTGTACATGTGCTACATGATCATTGCATGATCAGCGTGAGTAGTGCATGATAGCCACGTGATCAGTGCATGATCATCCGTGATCAGTGCATGATCAGTCATGTGACGTACATGGTAGCTGCGTGATCATGGCATGATCAGCCACGTGAGCGGTGCATGATAGCCACGTGATCAGTGCATGATCAACCGAGATCAGTGCATGATCAGTCACGTGATCAGTGCATGATCAGCCACGTGATCAGTGCATGATCAGCCACGTGATCAGTGCATGTCATAGCCACGTGATCAGTGCATGATAGCCGTGATCAGTGCATGATCAGCCACGTGATCAGTGCATGATCAGTTACGTGATCAGTGTATGATCAGCCACGTGATCAGTGCATGATATCCACGTGATCAGTGCATGATCATCGCGTGATCAGTGTATGATCAGCCACGTGAACAGTGCATGCTCAGTCACGTGATCTGGGCCTGCTGAGCTGCGTGATTACTGTCTGCTCATCTGCTTGACAATGCCAGCTGAGCTGCACGATTCCTGCCTGTCATCTGCTTGACAATTGCCAGCTGTGCTGCATAATTCCTGCCTGCTCAGCTGCTTGATTATTGCCAGCTGAGCAGCATGATTCCTCACACCTGAGTTCCATGATTATTGCCTGCTGACTGTTTGATTCGTGCCTACTCAGCTCTTTGTTTATTGCCTCGAGGCACATGATCAGTGTGATAGCAAACATGATCAGCGCATGATCAGTCACATGATCAGCGCCATTAAGTCACGTGATCACTGCATGATAGTCATGTGATCAGTCCATGCTCAGTCGCGGTATCAGTGCATGATCAGCCACGTGATCAGTGCATGATCTGTCACAAGATTAGTGTATGATCATCCACGTGATCAGTGCACGGGCAGTCATGTGATCAGTGCATGATATAGGCGTGAACAGTGCATGATCAGTCTCGTGATCAGTGCATGATAGCCACGTGATCAGTGCATGATCAGTCACCTGATGGGTGTATGATCATTCACGTGACCTGTACATGGTAGCTTCATGATCATTGCATGATCAGCCACGTGAGTAGTGCATGATAGCCACGTGATCACTGCATGATCAGTCACGTGATCAGTGCATGATCAGTCATGTGACCAGTATGGTAGCTGCGTGATCATGGCATGATCAGCCACGTGAGCAGTGCATGATAGCCACGTGATCAGTGCATGATCAGTCACGTGATCAGTGCATGATCAGTCACGTGATCAGTGCATGATCAGCCACGTGATCAGTGCATGATCATGCGTGATCAGTGCATGTTAGCCACGTGATCAGTGCATGATAGCCACGTGATCAGTGCATGATCAGTCACGTGATCAGTGCATGATCAGTTGCGTGATCAGTGCATGATCAGCCACGTGATCAGTGCATGATCAGCCACGTGATCAGTGCATGATCAATTCGTGATCAGTGCATGATCAGTCACGTGATCAGTACATGGTAGCCATGATCATTGCATGATCAGCCACGTGATCAGTGCATGATAGCCACGTGATCAGTGCATGATCAGTCACGTGATCAGTGCATGATCAGTTACGTGATCAGTGCATGATCAGCCACGTGATCAGTGCATGAGTCAGCGCATGATCAGTGCATGATCAGTCACGATCAGTGCATGATCAGTCACGTCAGTGCATGATAGCCCGTGATCAGTGCATGATCAGCCGTGATCAGTGTATGATCAGCCGTGATCAGTGCATGATCAGTCACGTGATCAGTGCATGATCACACGTGATCAGTGCATGATCAGTCACTGATGATCGTGATATGATCAGTCACGTGATCAGTGCATGGTAGCTACGTGATCAGTGCATGATCAGCCACGTGATCAGTAGTTCATGATAGCCGTGATCAGTGCATGATCAGTCACGTGATGATCAGTGCATGATCAGTCATGTGATCAGTGCATGATAGCTGCGTGATCATGCATGATCAGCCACGTGATCAGTGCATGATAGCTACGTGATCAGTGCATGATCAGCCACGTGATCAGTGCATGATCAGTGCGTGATCAGTGCATGATCAGCCACGTGATCAGTGCATGATCAGCCACGTGATCAGTGCATGATCAGCCACGTGATCAGTGCATGATCAGCCACGTGATCAGTGCATGATCAGTCACGTGATCAGTGCATGATCAGTCACGTGATCAGTGTATGATCAGCCACGTGATCAGTGCATGATATCCACGTGATCAGTGCATGATCATCACGTGATCAGTGTATGATCAGCCACGTGAACAGTGCATGCTCAGTCACGTGATCTGGGCCTGCTGAGCTGCGTGATTACTGTCTGCTCATCTGCTTGACAATGCCAGCTGAGCTGCACGATTCCTGCCTGTCATCTGCTTGACAATTGCCAGCTGTGCTGCATAATTCCTGCCTGCTCAGCTGCTTGATTATTGCCAGCTGAGCAGCATGATTCCTCACACCTGAGTTCCATGATTATTGCCTGCTGACTGTTTGATTCGTACCTACTCAGCTCTTTGTTTATTGCCTCCAGAGGCACATGATCAGTGTATGATAGCAAACATGATCAGCGCATGATCAGTCACATGATCAGCGCCATTAAGTCACGTGATCACTACATGATAGTCATGTGATCAGTCCATGCTCAGTCACGGTATCAGTGCATGATCAGCCACGTGATCAGTGCATGATCTGTCACAAGATTAGTGTATGATCATCCACGTGATCAGTGCATGAGCAGTCATGTGATCAGTGCATGATAGACGTGATCAGTGCATGATCAGTCTCGTGATCAGTGCATGATAGCCACGTGATCAGTGCATGATCAGTCACCTGATGGGTGTATGATCATTCACGTGACCTGTACATGGTAGCTACATGATCATTGCATGATCAGCCACGTGATCAGTGCATGATAGCCACGTGATCAGTGCATGATCAGTCACGTGATCAGTGCATGATCAGCCACGTGATCAGTGCATGATAGCCGCGTGATCGGTGCATGATCAGTCACGTGATCAGTGCATGATCAGCCACGTGATCAGTGCATGATCAGCCACGTGATCAGTGCATGATCAGCCACGTGATCAGTGCATGATCAGTCATGATCAGTGCATGATCAGTCGTGACAGTGCATGGCCAGCCGTGATCAGTGCATGATCAGCCACGTGATCAGTGCATGATAGCCACGTGATCAGTGCATGATCATCCACGTGATCAGTGCATGATCAGTTACGTGATCAGTGTATGATCAGCCACGTGATCAGTGCATGATCAGCCACGTGATCAGTGCATGATCAATTCGTGATCAGTGCATGATCAGTGTGACCAGTACATGTAGCTCGTGATCATTGCCTGATCAGCCGTGATCAGTGCATGATAGCCACGTGATCAGTGCATGATAGCCACGTGATCAGTGCATGATCAGTCATGTGATCGTGTGTGATCAGCCACGTGATCAGTGCATGATATCCGTGATCAGTGCATGACAGCCACGTGATCAGTGCATGAGAGCCGTGATCAGTGCATGATCAGTCACGTGATACATGTGTGATCAGCCACGTTCAGTGCATGATGAGCCACGTGATCAGTGCAGGATCAATACGTGATCAGTGCATGATCAGTCACGTGACCAGTACATGGTTGCTACGTGATCGGTGCATGATCAGCCGCGTGAGCAGTGCATGATAGCCACGTGATCAGTGCATGATCAGTCACGTGATCAGTACATGATCAGTCACGTGAACAGTGCATGATCATTTACGTGATCAGTGCATGATCAGTCACGTGACCAGTATGGTAGCTACGTGATCATTCCATGACAGCCACGTGAGCAGTGCATGATAGCCACGTGATGTGTGCATGATTACGTGAGCAGAGTATGATCAGCCACGTGATCAGTGCATGAGTGCCACGTGATCAGTGCATGATATGTCACGTGACAGGTGTGTGATCAGCCACGTGATCAGTGCATGATCAGCCACGTGATCAGTGCATGATAGCCACGTGATCAGTGCATGGTCAGACACGTGAACAGTGTATGATCAGCCACGTGATCAGTGCATGATATCAAGTGATCAGTGCATGATCATCACGTGATCAGTGTATGATCAGCCACGTGAACAGTGCATGCTCAGTCACGTGATCTGGGCCTGCAGAGCTGCGTGATTACTGTCTGCTCATCTGCTTGACAATTGCCAGCTGAGCTGCACGATTCCTGCCTGTCATCTGCTTGACAATTGCCAGCTGTGCTGCGTAATTCCTGCCTGCTCAGCTGCTTGATTATTGCCAGCTGAGCAGCATGATTCCTCACACCTGAGTTCCATGATTATTGCCTGCTGACTGTTTGATTCGTGCCTACTCAGCTCTTTGTTTATTGCCTCCAGAGGCACATGATCAGTGTATGATAGCAAACATGATCAGCGCATGATCAGTCACATGATCAGCGCCATTAAGTCACGTGATCACTACATGATAGTCATGTGATCAGTCCATGCTCAGTCGCGGTATCAGTGCATGATCAGCCACGTGATCAGTGCATGATCTGTCACATGATTAGTGTATGATCATCCACGTGATCGGTGCATGGGCAGTCATGTGATCAGTGCATGATATAGACGTGATCAGTGCATGATCAGTCCGTGATCAGTGCATGATAGCCACGTGATCAGTGCATGATCAGTCACCTGATGGGTGTATGATCATTCACGTGACCTGTACATGGTAGCTACATGATCAGTGCATGATCAGCCACGTGAGTAGTGCATGATAGCCACGTGATCACTGCATGATCAGTCACGTGATCAGTGCATGATCAGTCATGTGACCAGTACATGGTAGCTGCGTGATCATGGCATGATCAGCCACGTGAGCAGTGCATGATAGCCGTGATCAGTGCATGATCAGTCATGCGTGATCAGTGCATGATCAGCCACGTGATCAGTGCATGATCAGCCACGTGATCAGTGCATGATCAGTCACGTGATCAGTGCATGATCAGTTACGTGATCAGTGCATGATCAGCCACGTGATCAGTGCATGATCAGCCACGTGATCAGTGCATGATCAGTTACGTGATCAGTGCATGATCAGTCACGTGACAGTACATGGTAGCTACGTGATCATTGCATGATCAGCCACGTGATCAGTGCATGATAGCTACGTGATCAGTGCATGATAGTCACGTGATCAGTGCATGATCAGTCATGTGATCGTGTGTGATCAGCCACGTGATCAGTGCATGATATCCACGTGATCAGTGCATGACAGCCACGTGATCAGTGCATGAGCCACGTGATCAGTGCATGATCATCACGTGATACATGTGTGATCAGCCACGTGATCAGTGCATGATGAGCCACGTGATCAGTGCATGATCAATCACGTGATCAGTGCATGATCAGTCACGCCAGTACATGGTTGCTACGTGATCGTTGCATGATCAGCCACGTGAGCAGTGCATGATAGCCACGTGATCAGTGCATGATCAGTCACGTGATCAGTACATGATCAGTCACGTGAACAGTGCATGATCATTCGTGATCAGTGCATGATCAGTCACGTGACCAGTGCATGATAGCTACGTGATCATTCCATGACGTGCGTGATCAGTGCATGATAGCCGTGATGTGTGCAGCTTACGTGAGCAGTGTATGATCAGCCACGTGATCAGTGCATGAGTGCCACGTGATCAGTGCATGATATGTCACGTGACAGGTGCGTGATCAGCCACGTGAACAGTGCATGATCAGCCACGTGATCAGTGCATGATAGCCACGTGATCAGTGCATGATCAGTTGCGTGATCAGTGTATGATCAGCCACGTGATCAGTGCATGGTCAGACACGTGAACAGTGTCTGATCAGCCACGTGATCAGTGCATGATATCCAAGTGATCAGTGCATGATCATCACGTGATCAGTGTATGATCAGCCACGTGAACAGTGCATGCTCAGTCACGTGATCAGGGCCTGCTGAGCTGCGTGATTACTGTCTGCTCATCTGCTTGACAATTGCCAGCTGAGCTGCACGATTCCTGCCTGTCATCTGCTTGACAATTGCCAGCTGTGCTGCGTAATTCCTGCCTGCTCAGCTGCTTGATTATTGCCAGCTGAGCAGCATGATTCCTCACTGAGTTCCATGATTATGCCTGCTGACTGTTTGATCGTGCCTACTCAGCTCTTTGTTTATTGCCTCCAGAGGCACATGATCAGTGTATGATAGCAAACATGATCAGTGCATGATCAGTCACATGATCAGCGCCATTAAGTCACGTGATCACTACATGATAGTCATGTGATCAGTCCATGCTCAGTCACGGTATCAGTGCATGATCAGCCACGTGATCAGTGCATGATCTGTCACATGATTAGTGTATGATCATCCACGTGATCAGTGCATGCAGTCATGTGATCAGTGCATGATATAGGCGTGATCAGTGCATGATCAGTCACGTGATCAGTGCATGATGCCACGTGATCAGTGCATGATCAGTCACCTGATGGGTGTATGATATTCACGTGACCTGTATGTGCTACGTGATCATGCATGATCAGCCACGTGAGTAGTGCATGATAGCCACGTGATCAGTGCATGATCAGTCACGTGATCAGTGCATGATCAGTCATGTGACCAGTACATGGTAGCTGCGTGATCATGCATGATCAGCCACGTGAGCAGTGCATGATAGCCACGTGATCAGTGCATGATCACGTGATCAGTGCATGATCCACGTGATCAGTGCATGATCAGCCACGTGATCAGTGCATGATCAGCCACGTGATCAGTGCATGATCAGCCACGTGATCAGTGCATGATAGCCGTGATCAGTGCATGATCAGTCACGTGATCAGTGCATGATCAGCCACGTGAACAGTGTATGATCAGCCACGTGATCAGTGCATGATATCCACGTGATCAGTGCATGATCATCACGTGATCAGTGTATGATCAGCCACGTGAACAGTGCATGCTCAGTCACGTGATCAGGGCCTGCTGAGCTGCGTGATTACTGTCTGCTCATCTGCTTGACAATTGCCAGCTGAGCTGCACGATTCCTGCCTGTCATCTGCTTGACAATTGCCAGCTGTGCTGCATAATTCCTGCCTGCTCAGCTGCTTGATTATTGCCAGCTGAGCAGCATGATTCCTCACACCTGAGTTCCATGATTATTGCCTGCTGACTGTTTGATTCGTGCCTACTCAGCTCTTTGTTTATTGCCTCCAGAGGCACATGATCAGTGTATGATAGCAAACATGATCAGCGCATGATCAGTCACATGATCAGCGCCATTAAGTCACGTGATCACTACATGATAGTCATGTGATCAGTCCATGCTCAGTCACGGTATCAGTGCATGATCAGCCACGTGATCAGTGCATGATCTGTCACAAGATGTGTATGATCATCCACGTGATCAGTGCATGGGCAGTCATGTGATCAGTGCATGATATAGACGTGATCAGTGCATGATCAGTCCGTGATCAGTGCATGATAGCCACGTGATCAGTGCATGATCAGTCACCTGATGGGTGTATGATCATTCACGTGACCTGTACATGTAGCTACATGATCATTGCATGATCAGCCACGTGAGTAGTGCATGATAGCCACGTGATCAGTGCATGATCAGTCACGTGATCAGTGCATGATCAGTCATGTGACCAGTACATGGTAGCTGCGTGATCATGGCATGATCAGCCACGTGAGCAGTGCATGATAGCCACGTGATCAGTGCATGATCAGTCACGTGATCAGTGCATGATCAGTCACGTGATCAGTGCATGATCAGCCACGTGATCAGTGCATGATCAGCACGTGATCAGTGCATGATCAGCCACGTGATCAGTGCATGATAGCCACGTGATCAGTGCATGATCAGTCCACGTGATCAGTGCATGATCAGTCACGTGATCAGTGCATGATCAGCCACGTGATCAGTGCATGATCAGCCACGTGATCAGTGCATGATCAGTCACGTGATCAGTGCATGATCAGTTCGTGATCAGTGCATGATAGCTCGTGATCAGTGCATGATCAGCCACGTGATCAGTGCATGATAGCCACGTGATCAGTGCATGATCAGTCACGTGATCAGTGCATGATCAGTCATACGTCATGTATGATCAGCCACGTGATCAGTGCATGATCAGCCACGTGATCAGTGCATGATCAGCACGTGATCAGTGCATGATCAGTCACGTGACCAGTACATGATAGCTACGTGATCATTCATGATCAGCCACGTGATCAGTGCATGATAGCCACGTGATCAGTGCATGATGGCCAGTCAGTGCATGATCATCGCGTGTCGTGTGTGATCAGCCGTGATCAGTGCATGATCACATGATCAGTGCATGACAGCCACGTGATCAGTGCATGAGCCACGTGATCAGTGCATGATCAGTCACGTGATACATGTGTGATCAGCCACGTGATCAGTGCATGATGAGCCACGTGATCAGTGCATGATCAATTACGTGATCAGTGCATGATCAGTCACGTGACCAGTACATGGTTGCTACGTGATCGTTGCATGATCAGCCACGTGAGCAGTGCATGATAGCCACGTGATCAGTGCATGATCAGTCACGTGATCAGTACATGATCAGTCACGTGAACAGTGCATGATCATTTACGTGATCTTTGCATGATCAGTCACGTGACCAGTATATGGTAGCTACGTGATCATTCCATGACAGCCACGTGAGCAGTGCATGATAGCCACGTGATGTGCATGAGTTACGTGAGCAGAGTATGATCAGCCACGTGATCAGTGCATGAGTGCCACGTGATCAGTGCATGATATGTCACGTGACAGGTGTGTGATCAGCCACGTGACAGTGCATATTCAGGCGTAGTCAGTGCATGATAGCCGTGATCAGTGCATGATCAGACACGTGATCAGTGTATGATCAGCCACGTGATCAGTGCATGATATCCAAGTGATCAGTGCATGATCATCACGTGATCAGTGTATGATCAGCCGCGAACAGTGCATGCTCAGTCACGTGATCAGGGCCTGCTGAGCTGCGTGATTACTGTCTGCTCATCTGCTTGACAATTGCCAGCTGAGCTGCACGATTCCTGCCTGTCATCTGCTTGACAATTGCCAGCTGTGCTGCGTAATTCCTGCCTGCTCAGCTGCTTGATTATTGCCAGCTGAGCAGCATGATTCCTCACACCTGAGTTCCATGATTATTGCCTGCTGACTGTTTGATTCGTGCCTACTCAGCTCTTTGTTTATTGCCTCCAGAGGCACATGATCAGTGTATGATAGCAAACATGATCAGTGCATGATCAGTCACATGATCAGCGCCATTAAGTCACGTGATCACTACATGATAGTCATGTGATCAGTCCATGCTCAGTCACGTGTCAGTGCATGATCAGCCACGTGATCAGTGCATGATCTGTCACATGATTAGTGTGATCATCCACGTGATCAGTGCATGATCAGTCACGTGATCAGTGCATGATATAGGCGTGATCAGTGCATGATCAGTCACGTGATCAGTGCATGATCAGCCACGTGATCAGTGCATGATCAGTCACCTGATCAGTGTATGATCATTCACGTGATCTGTACATGGTAGCTACGTGATCAGTGCATGATCAGCCACGTGAGTAGTGCATGATAGCCACGTGATGTGCATGATCAGTCACGTGATCAGTGCATGATCAGTCATGTGACCAGTACATGGTAGCTGCGTGATCATGGCATGATCAGCCACGTGAGCAGTGCATGATAGCCACGTGATCAGTGCATGATCACCACGTGATCAGTGCATGATCAGTCACGTGATCAGTGCATGATCAGCCACGTGATCAGTGCATGATCAGCCACGTGATCAGTGTATGATCAGCCACGTGATCAGTGCATGATCAGTCACGTGATCAGTGCATGATCAGCCACGTGATCAGTGCATGATCAGACGTGATCAGTGTATGATCAGCCACGTGATCAGTGCATGATATCCACGTGATCAGTGCATGATCATCACGTGATCAGTGTATGATCAGCCACGTGAACAGTGCATGCTCAGTCACGTGATCAGGGCCTGCTGAGCTGCGTGATTACTGTCTGCTCATCTGCTTGACAATTGCCAGCTGAGCTGCACGATTCCTGCCTGTCATCTGCTTGACAATTGCCAGCTGTGCTGCGTAATTCCTGCCTGCTCAGCTGTGATTATTGCCAGCTGAGCAGCATGATTCCTCACACCTGAGTTCCATGATTATTGCCTGCTGACTGTTTGATTCGTGCCTACTCAGCTCTTTGTTTATGCCTCCAGAGGCACATGATCAGTGTATGATAGCAAACATGATCAGCGCATGATCAGTCACATGATCAGTGCCATTAAGTCACGTGATCACTACATGATAGTCATGTGATCAGTCCATGCTCAGTCACGTATCAGTGCATGATCAGCCACGTGATCAGTGCATGATCAGTCAGTGATCAGTGTATGATCATCCACGTGATCAGTGCATGCAGTCATGTGATCAGTGCATGATATAGACGTGATCAGTGCATGATCAGTCACGTGATCAGTGCATGATAGCCACGTGATCAGTGCATGATCAGTCACCTGATGGGTGTATGATCATTCACGTGACCTGTACATGGTAGCTACGTGATCATTGCATGATCAGCCACGTGAGTAGTGCATGATAGCCACGTGATCAGTGCATGATCAGTCACGTGATCAGTGCATGATCAGTCATGTGACCAGTACATGTAGCATGATCATGCATGATCAGCCGTGATCAGTGCATGATAGCCACGTGATCAGTGCATGATCAGTCACGTGATCAGTGCATGATCAGTCACGTGATCAGTGCATGATCAGCCACGTGATCAGTGCATGACTGCACGTGATCAGTGCATGATCAGCCACGTGATCAGTGCATGATCAGCCACGTGATCAGTGCATGATCAGTCACGTGATCAGTGCATGATCAGCCATGTGATCAGTGCATGATCAGCCACGTGATCAGTGCATGATCAGCCACGTGATCAGTGCATGATCAGTCACGTGATCAGTGCATGATCAGTCACGTGATCAGTGCATGATCAGCCACGTGATCAGTGCATGATCAGCCACGTGATCAGTGCATGATCAGCACGTGATCAGTGCATGATCAGTCACGTGATCAGTGCATGATCAGTCACGTGATCAGTGCATGATCCACGTGATCAGTGCATGATCAGCCATGATCAGTGCATGATCAGTCACGTGATCAGTGCATGATCAGCCACGTGATCAGTGCATGATCAGCCACGTGATCAGTGCATGATCAGCACGTGATCAGTGCATGATCAGCCACGTGATCAGTGCATGATCAGTCACGTGATCAGTGCATGATCAGTCACGTGATCAGTGCATGATCAGTCACGTGATCAGTGCATGATCAGTCACGTGATCAGTGCATGATAGCCACGTGATCAGTGCATGATCAGCACGTGATCAGTGCATGATCAGCCACGTGATCAGTGCATGATCAGTCACGTGATCAGTGCATGATCAGTCACGTGATCAGTGCATGATCAGTTACGTGATCAGTGCATGATCAGCCACGTGATCAGTGCATGATAGCCACGTGATCAGTGCATGATCAGCCACGTGATCAGTGCATGATCATCACGTGATCAGTGCATGATCAGCCACGTGATCAGTGCATGATCAGCGTGATCAGTGCATGATCAGCCACGTGATCAGTGCATGATCAGTACGTGATCAGTGCATGATCAGCCACGTGATCAGTGCATGGTCAGACACGTGAACAGTGTATGATCAGCCACGTGATCAGTGCATGATATCCACGTGATCAGTGCATGATCAGTCACGTGATCAGTGTATGATCAGCCACGTGAACAGTGCATGCTCAGTCACGTGATCAGGGCCTGCTGAGCTGCGTGATTACTGTCTGCTCATCTGCTTGACAATTGCCAGCTGAGCTGCACGATTCCTGCCTGTCATCTGCTTGACAATTGCCAGCTGTGCTGCGTAATTCCTGCCTGCTCAGCTGCTTGATTATTGCCAGCTGAGCAGCATGATTCCTCACACCTGAGTTCCATGATTATTGCCTGCTGACTGTTTGATTGTGCCTACTCAGCTCTTTGTTTATTGCCTCCAGAGGCACATGATCAGTGTATGATAGCAAACATGATCAGCGCATGATCAGTCACATGATCAGCGCCATTAAGTCACGTGATCACTACATGATAGTCATGTGATCAGTCCATGCTCAGTCACGGTATCAGTGCATGATCAGCCACGTGATCAGTGCATGATCTGTCACATGATTAGTGTATGATCATCCACGTGATCAGTGCATGGGCAGTCATGTGATCAGTGCATGATATAGACGTGATCAGTGCATGATCAGTCACGTGATCAGTGCATGATAGCCACGTGATCAGTGCATGATCAGTCACCTGATGGGTGTATGATCATTCACGTGACCTGTACATGGTAGCTTCATGATCATTGCATGATCAGCCACGTGATAGTGCATGATAGCCACGTGATCAGTGCATGATCAGTCACGTGATCAGTGCATGATCAGTCATGTGACCAGTACATGGTAGCTGCGTGATCATGCATGATCAGCCACGTGAGCAGTGCATGATAGCCACGTGATCAGTGCATGATCAGTCACGTGATCAGTGCATGATCAGTCACGTGATCAGTGCATGATCAGCCATGCGTGATCAGTGCATGATCAGCACGTGATCAGTGCATGATCAGCCACGTGATCAGTGCATGATAGCCACGTGATCAGTGCATGATCAGTCACGTGATCAGTGCATGATCAGTTACGTGATCAGTGCATGATCAGCCACGTGATCAGTGCATGATCAGCCACGTGATCAGTGCATGATCAGTCACGTGATCAGTGCATGATCAGTCACGTGATCAGTGCATGATCAGCACGTGATCAGTGCATGATCAGCCACGTGATCAGTGCATGATCAGCCACGTGATCAGTGCATGATCAGCCACGTGATCAGTGCATGATCAGTCACGTGATCAGTGCATGATCAGCCACGTGATCAGTGCATGATCAGCCACGTGATCAGTGCATGATCAGCCACGTGATCAGTGCATGATCAGTCACGTGATCAGTGCATGATCAGTCACGTGATCAGTGCATGATCAGCCACGTGATCAGTGCATGATCAGCCACGTGATCAGTGCATGATCAGCCACGTGATCAGTGCATGATCAGTCACGTGATCAGTGCATGATCAGTCACGTGATCAGTGCATGATAGCCACGTGATCAGTGCATGATCAGCCACGTGATCAGTGCATGATAGCCACGTGATCAGTGCATGATCAGTCACGTGATCAGTGCATGATCAGCCACGTGATCAGTGCATGATCAGCCACGTGATCAGTGCATGATCAGCCACGTGATCAGTGCATGATCAGTCACGTGATGTGTGGTAGCTACGTGATCAGTGCATGATCAGCGTGATCAGTGCATGATAGCCACGTGATCAGTGCATGATCAGTCACGTGATCAGTGCATGATCATCCACGTGATCAGTGCATGATCAGTCACGTGATCAGTGCATGATCAGTCACGTGATCAGTGCATGATCAGTCACGTGATCAGTGCATGATCAGCCACGTGATCAGTGCATGATAGCCAGTGATCAGTGCATGATACGTGATCAGTGCATGATCAGTCACGTGATCAGTGCATGATCAGCCACGTGATCAGTGCATGATCAGCCACGTGATCAGTGCATGATAGCCACGTGATCAGTGCATGATCAGTTACGTGAGCAGTGCATGATCAGCCACGTGATCAGTGCATGGTCAGACACGTGAACAGTGTATGATCAGCCACGTGATCAGTGCATGATATCCACAGTGATCAGTGCATGATCAGTCACGTGATCAGTGTATGATCAGCCACGTGAACAGTGCATGCTCAGTCACGTGATCTGGGCCTGCTGAGCTGCGTGATTACTGTCTGCTCATCTGCTTGACAATTGCCAGCTGAGCTGCACGATTCCTGCCTGTCATCTGCTTGACAATTGCCAGCTGTGCTGCGTAATTCCTGCCTGCTCAGCTGCTTGATTATTGCCAGCTGAGCAGCATGATTCCTCACAGCTGAGTTCCATGATTATTGCCTGCTGACTGTTTGATTCGTGCCTACTCAGCTCTTTGTTTATTGCCTCCAGAGGCACATGATCAGTGTATGATAGCAAACATGATCAGCGCATGATCAGTCACATGATCAGCGCCATTAAGTCACGTGATCACTACATGATAGTCATGTGATCAGTCCATGCTCAGTCACGGTATCAGTGCATGATCAGCCACGTGATCAGTGCATGATCAGTCACGATCAGTGCATGATCATCCACGTGATCAGTGCATGATCAGTCACGTGATCAGTGCATGATCAGACGTGATCAGTGCATGATCAGTCACGTGATCAGTGCATGATAGCCACGTGATCAGTGCATGATCAGTCACCTGATGGGTGTATGATCAGTCACGTGACCAGTACATGGTAGCTACATGATCATTGCATGATCAGCCACGTGAGTAGTGCATGATAGCCACGTGATCAGTGCATGATCAGTCACGTGATCAGTGCATGATCAGTCCGTGATCAGTGCATGATCAGTCACGTGATCAGTGCATGATCAGCCACGTGATCAGTGCATGATCAGTCACGTGATCAGTGCATGATCGTCACGTGATCAGTGCATGATCAGTCACGTGATCAGTGCATGATAGACGTGATCAGTGCATGATCAGTCACGTGATCAGTGCATGATGTACGTGATCAGTGCATGATCAGTCACGTGATCAGTGCATGATCAGTCACGTGATCAGTGTACATGATAGCTACGTGATCAGTGCATGATCAGCCACGTGATCAGTGCATGATAGCCACGTGATCAGTGCATGATCAGTCACGTGATCAGTGCATGATCAGTCACGTGATCAGTGCATGATCAGCCACGTGATCAGTGCATGATCATCACGTGATCAGTGCATGATCAGCCGTGATCAGTGCATGATCAGCCACGTGATCAGTGCATGATAGCCACGTGATCAGTGCATGATCAGTCACGTGATCAGTGCATGATCAGCCACGTGATCAGTGCATGATCAGTCACGTGATCAGTGCATGATCAGTCACGTGATCAGTGCATGATCAGTCACGTGATCAGTGCATGATCAGCCACGTGATCAGTGCATGATCAGCCACGTGATCAGTGCATGATCAGTCATGATCAGTGCATGATCAGTCACGTGATCAGTGCATGATAGCTACGTGATCAGTGCATGATCAGCCACGTGATCAGTGCATGATAGCCACGTGATCAGTGCATGATCAGTCACGTGATCAGTGCATGATCAGTCACGTGATCAGTGCATGATCAGTCACGTGATCAGTGCATGATCAATGCGTGATCAGTGCATGATCAGTCACGTGATCAGTACATGGTGCTCGTGATCATTGCATGATCAGCCACGTGATCAGTGCATGATAGCCACGTGATCAGTGCATGATCAGTCACATGATCAGTGCATGATCATCCACGTGATCAGTGCATGATCAGTCACGTGATCAGTGCATGATATAGACGTGATCAGTGCATGATCAGTCACGTGATCAGTGCATGATCAGCCACGTGATCAGTGCATGATAGCCAGTGATCAGTGCATGATAGCCAGTGATCAGTGCATGATCAGTCACGTGATCAGTGCATGATCAGCCACGTGATCAGTGCATGATCAGCCACGTGATCAGTGCATGATCAGCCACGTGATCAGTGCATGATCAGTTACGTGATCAGTGTATGATCAGCCACGTGATCAGTGCATGGTCAGACACGTGAACAGTGTATGATCAGCCACGTGATCAGTGCATGATAGCCACGTGATCAGTGCATGATCAGTCACGTGATCAGTGTATGATCAGCCACGTGAACAGTGCATGCTCAGTCACGTGATCAGGGCCTGCTGAGCTGCGTGATTACTGTCTGCTCATCTGCTTGACAATTGCCAGCTGAGCTGCACGATTCCTGCCTGTCATCTGCTTGACAATTGCCAGCTGTGCTGCGTAATTCCTGCCTGCTCAGCTGCTTGATTATTGCCAGCTGAGCAGCATGATTCCTCACCTGAGTTCCATGATTATTGCCTGCTGACTGTTTGATTCGTGCCTACTCAGCTCTTTGTTTACCTCCACATGATCAGTGTATGATAGCAAACATGATCAGTGCATGATCAGTCACATGATCAGCGCCATTAAGTCACGTGATCACTACATGATAGTCATGTGATCAGTCCATGCTCAGTCACGGTATCAGTGCATGATCAGCCACGTGATCAGTGCATGATCAGCCACGTGATCAGTGCATGATCAGCCACGTGATCAGTGCATGATCAGTCACGTGATCAGTGCATGATCAGGCACGTGATCAGTGCATGATCAGCCACGTGATCAGTGCATGATAGCCACGTGATCAGTGCATGATCAGTCACCTGATAGGTGTATGATCAGTCACGTGACCAGTGCATGGTAGCTACGTGATCATTGCATGATCAGCCACGTGAGTAGTGCATGATAGCCACGTGATCAGTGCATGATCAGTCACGTGATCAGTGCATGATCAGTCACGTGATCAGTGCATGATCAGTCACGTGATCAGTGCATGATCAGCCACGTGATCAGTGCATGATCAGTCACGTGATCAGTGCATGATCAGCCACGTGATCAGTGCATGATCAGTCACGTGATCAGTGCATGATCAGTGATCAGTGCATGATCAGTCACGTGATCAGTGCATGATAGCCACGTGATCAGTGCATGATCAGTCACGTGATCAGTGCATGATCAGTCACGTGATCAGTGCATGTAGCTACATGATCAGTGCATGATCAGCCACGTGATCAGTGCATGATAGCCACGTGATCAGTGCATGATCAGTCACGTGATCAGTGCATGATCAGTCACGTGATCAGTGCATGATCAGCCACGTGATCAGTGCATGATCGTGATCAGTGCATGATCAGCCACGTGATCAGTGCATGATCAGCCACGTGATCAGTGCATGATAGCCACGTGATCAGTGCATGATCAGTCACGTGATCAGCATGATCAGCCACGTGATCAGTGCATGATCAGTCACGTGATCAGTGCATGATCAGTCGTGATCAGTGCATGATCAGTCACGTGATCAGTGCATGATCAGCCACGTGATCAGTGCATGATCAGCCACGTGATCAGTGCATGATCAGTCACGTGATCAGTGCATGATCAGTCACGTGATCAGTGCATGATAGCCACGTGATCAGTGCATGATCAGCCACGTGATCAGTGCATGATAGCCACGTGATCAGTGCATGATCAGTCACGTGATCAGTGCATGATCAGTCACGTGATCAGTGCATGATCAGTCACGTGATCAGTGCATGATCAATTACGTGATCAGTGCATGATCAGTCACGTGATCAGTACATGATAGCTACGTGATCAGTGCATGATCAGCCACGTGAGCAGTGCATGATAGCCACGTGATCAGTGCATGATCAGTCACGTGATCAGTGCATGATCATCACGTGATCAGTGCATGATCAGTCACGTGATCAGTGCATGATATACGTGATCAGTGCATGATCAGTCACGTGATCAGTGCATGATCAGCCACGTGATCAGTGCATGATAGCCAGTGATCAGTGCATAGCCATGATCAGTGCATGATCAGTCACGTGATCAGTGCATGATCAGCCACGTGATCAGTGCATGATCAGCCACGTGATCAGTGCATGATCAGCCACGTGATCAGTGCATGATCAGTTACGTGATCAGTGCATGATCAGCCACGTGATCAGTGCATGGTCAGACACGTGATCAGTGTATGATCAGCCACGTGATCAGTGCATGATAGCCACGTGATCAGTGCATGATCAGTCACGTGATCAGTGTATGATCAGCCACGTGAACAGTGCATGCTCAGTCACGTGATCAGGGCCTGCTGAGCTGCGTGATTACTGTCTGCTCATCTGCTTGACAATTGCCAGCTGAGCTGCACGATTCCTGCCTGTCATCTGCTTGACAATTGCCAGCTGTGCTGCGTAATTCCTGCCTGCTCAGCTGCTTGATTATTGCCAGCTGAGCAGCATGATTCCTCACAGCTGAGTTCCATGATTATTGCCTGCTGACTGTTTGATTCGTGCCTACTCAGCTCTTTGTTTATTGCCTCCAGAGGCACATGATCAGTGTATGATAGCAAACATGATCAGTGCATGATCAGTCACATGATCAGCGCCATTAAGTCACGTGATCACTACATGATAGTCATGTGATCAGTCCATGCTCAGTCACGGTATCAGTGCATGATCAGCCACGTGATCAGTGCATGATCAGCCACGTGATCAGTGCATGATCAGCCACGTGATCAGTGCATGATCAGTCACGTGATCAGTGCATGATCAGGCACGTGATCAGTGCATGATCAGCCACGTGATCAGTGCATGATAGCCACGTGATCAGTGCATGATCAGTCACCTGATGGGTGTATGATCAGTCACGTGACCAGTACATGGTAGCTACATGATCATTGCATGATCAGCCACGTGAGTAGTGCATGATAGCCACGTGATCAGTGCATGATCAGTCACGTGATCAGTGCATGATCAGTCACGTGATCAGTGCATGATCAGTCACGTGATCAGTGCATGATCAGCCACGTGATCAGTGCATGATCAGTCACGTGATCAGTGCATGATCAGCCACGTGATCAGTGCATGATCAGTCACGTGATCAGTGCATGATATAGACGTGATCAGTGCATGATCAGTCACGTGATCAGTGCATGATAGCCACGTGATCAGTGCATGATCAGTCACGTGATCAGTGCATGATCAGTCACGTGATCAGTGCATGATAGCTACGTGATCAGTGCATGATCAGCCACGTGATCAGTGCATGATAGCCACGTGATCAGTGCATGATCAGTCACGTGATCAGTGCATGATCAGTCACGTGATCAGTGCATGATCAGCCACGTGATCAGTGCATGATCATCACGTGATCAGTGCATGATCAGCCACGTGATCAGTGCATGATCAGCCACGTGATCAGTGCATGATCAGCCACGTGATCAGTGCATGATCAGTCACGTGATCAGTGCATGATCAGCCACGTGATCAGTGCATGATCAGTCACGTGATCAGTGCATGATCAGTCACGTGATCAGTGCATGATCAGTCACGTGATCAGTGCATGATCAGCCACGTGATCAGTGCATGATCAGCCACGTGATCAGTGCATGATCAGTCACGTGATCAGTGCATGATCAGTCACGTGATCAGTGCATGATAGCCACGTGATCAGTGCATGATCAGCCACGTGATCAGTGCATGATAGCCACGTGATCAGTGCATGATCAGTCACGTGATCAGTGCATGATCAGTCACGTGATCAGTGCATGATCAGTCACGTGATCAGTGCATGATCAATCACGTGATCAGTGCATGATCAGTCACGTGATCAGTACATGATAGCTACGTGATCAGTGCATGATCAGCACGTGATCAGTGCATGATAGCCACGTGATCAGTGCATGATCAGTCACGTGATCAGTGCATGATCATCCACGTGATCAGTGCATGATCAGTCACGTGATCAGTGCATGATAGTCACGTGATCAGTGCATGATCAGTCACGTGATCAGTGCATGATCAGCCACGTGATCAGTGCATGATAGCCAGT
Organism: Bos javanicus; assembly: GCF_032452875.1. Lineage (NCBI taxonomy): Eukaryota > Metazoa > Chordata > Mammalia > Artiodactyla > Bovidae > Bos > Bos javanicus. Next base: position 28,444 of record NW_026894890.1, read on the forward strand.
GATCAGTGCATGATAGCCACGTGATCAGTGCATGATCAGTCACGTGATCAGTGCATGATCAGCCACGTGATCAGTGCATGATCAGCCACGTGATCAGTGCATGATCAGCCACGTGATCAGTGCATGATCAGTTACGTGATCAGTGCATGATCAGCCACGTGATCAGTGCATGGTCAGACACGTGATCAGTGTATGATCAGCCACGTGATCAGTGCATGATAGCCACGTGATCAGTGCATGATCAGTCACGTGATCAGTGTATGATCAGCCACGTGAACAGTGCATGCTCAGTCACGTGATCAGGGCCTGCTGAGCTGCGTGATTACTGTCTGCTCATCTGCTTGACAATTGCCAGCTGAGCTGCACGATTCCTGCCTGTCATCTGCTTGACAATTGCCAGCTGTGCTGCGTAATTCCTGCCTGCTCAGCTGCTTGATTATTGCCAGCTGAGCAGCATGATTCCTCACCTGAGTTCCATGATTATTGCCTGCTGACTGTTTGATTCGTGCCTACTCAGCTCTTTGTTTATTGCCTCCAGAGGCACATGATCAGTGTATGATAGCAAACATGATCAGCGCATGATCAGTCACATGATCAGCGCCATTAAGTCACGTGATCACTACATGATAGTCATGTGATCAGTCCATGCTCAGTCACGGTATCAGTGCATGATCAGCCACGTGATCAGTGCATGATCAGTCACGTGATCAGTGCATGATCAGCCACGTGATCAGTGCATGATCAGTCACGTGATCAGTGCATGATCAGGCACGTGATCAGTGCATGATCAGCCACGTGATCAGTGCATGATAGCCACGTGATCAGTGCATGATCAGTCACCTGATGGGTGTATGATCAGTCACGTGACAGTACATGGTAGCTACATGATCATTGCATGATCAGCCACGTGATAGTGCATGATAGCCACGTGATCAGTGCATGATCAGTCACGTGATCAGTGCATGATCAGTCACGTGATCAGTGCATGATCAGTCACGTGATCAGTGCATGATCAGCCACGTGATCAGTGCATGATCAGTCACGTGATCAGTGCATGATCAGTCCACGTGATCAGTGCATGATCAGTCACGTGATCAGTGCATGATCAGACGTGATCAGTGCATGATCAGTCACGTGATCAGTGCATGATAGCCACGTGATCAGTGCATGATCAGTCACGTGATCAGTGCATGATCAGTCACGTGATCAGTGCATGATAGCTACGTGATCAGTGCATGATCAGCCACGTGATCAGTGCATGATAGCCCGTGATCAGTGCATGATCAGTCACGTGATCAGTGCATGATCAGTCACGTGATCAGTGCATGATCAGCACGTGATCAGTGCATGATCATCAGTGATCAGTGCATGATCAGCCACGTGATCAGTGCATGATCAGCCGTGATCAGTGCATGATAGCCACGTGATCAGTGCATGATCAGTCACGTGATCAGTGCATGATCAGCCACGTGATCAGTGCATGATCAGCCACGTGATCAGTGCATGATCAGTCACGTGATCAGTGCATGATCAGTCACGTGATCAGTGCATGATCAGCCACGTGATCAGTGCATGATCAGCCACGTGATCAGTGCATGATCAATCACGTGATCAGTGCATGATCAGTCACGTGATCAGTGCATGATAGCCACGTGATCAGTGCATGATCAGCCACGTGATCAGTGCATGATAGCCACGTGATCAGTGCATGATCAGTCACGTGATCAGTGCATGATCAGTCACGTGATCAGTGCATGATCAGTCACGTGATCAGTGCATGATCAATTACGTGATCAGTGCATGATCAGTCACGTGATCAGTACATGATAGCTACGTGATCAGTGCATGATCAGCCACGTGATCAGTGCATGATCAGCCACGTGATCAGTGCATGATCAGTCACGTGATCAGTGCATGATCATCCACGTGATCAGTGCATGATCAGTCACGTGATCAGTGCATGATATAGACGTGATCAGTGCATGATCAGTCACGTGATCAGTGCATGATCAGCCACGTGATCAGTGCATGATCAGCACGTGATCAGTGCATGATAGCCAGTGATCAGTGCATGATCAGTCACGTGATCAGTGCATGATCAGCCACGTGATCAGTGCATGATCAGCCACGTGATCAGTGCATGATCAGCCACGTGATCAGTGCATGATCAGTTACATGAGCAGTGTATGATCAGCCACGTGATCAGTGCATGGTCAGACACGTGAACAGTGTATGATCAGCCACGTGATCAGTGCATGATAGCCACGTGATCAGTGCATGATCAGTCACGTGATCAGTGTATGATCAGCCACGTGAACAGTGCATGCTCAGTCACGTGATCAGGGCCTGCTGAGCTGCGTGATTACTGTCTGCTCATCTGCTTGACAATTGCCAGCTGAGCTGCACGATTCCTGCCTGTCATCTGCTTGACAATTGCCAGCTGTGCTGCGTAATTCCTGCCTGCTCAGCTGCTTGATTATTGCCAGCTGAGCAGCATGATTCCTCACACCTGAGTTCCATGATTATTGCCTGCTGACTGTTTGATTCGTGCCTACTCAGCTCTTTGTTTATTGCCTCCAGAGGCACATGATCAGTGTATGATAGCAAACATGATCAGTGCATGATCAGTCACATGATCAGCGCCATTAAGTCACGTGATCACTACATGATAGTCATGTGATCAGTCCATGCTCAGTCACGGTATCAGTGCATGATCAGCCACGTGATCAGTGCATGATCAGCCACGTGATCAGTGCATGATCAGCCACGTGATCAGTGCATGATCAGTCACGTGATCAGTGCATGATCAGGCACGTGATCAGTGCATGATCAGCCACGTGATCAGTGCATGATAGCCACGTGATCAGTGCATGATCAGTCACCTGATGGGTGTATGATCAGTCACGTGACAGTACATGGTAGCTACATGATCATTGCATGATCAGCCACGTGAGTAGTGCATGATAGCCACGTGATCAGTGCATGATCAGTCACGTGATCAGTGCATGATCAGTCCGTGATCAGTGCATGATCAGTCACGTGATCAGTGCATGATCAGCCACGTGATCAGTGCATGATCAGTCACGTGATCAGTGCATGATCAGCCACGTGATCAGTGCATGATCAGTCACGTGATCAGTGCATGATCAGACGTGATCAGTGCATGATCAGTCACGTGATCAGTGCATGATAGCCACGTGATCAGTGCATGATCAGTCACGTGATCAGTGCATGATCAGTCACGTGATCAGTGCATGATAGCTACGTGATCAGTGCATGATCAGCCACGTGATCAGTGCATGATAGCCACGTGATCAGTGCATGATCAGTCATGATCAGTGCATGATCAGTCACGTGATCAGTGCATGATCAGCACGTGATCAGTGCATGATCAGTCACGTGATCAGTGCATGATCAGCCACGTGATCAGTGCATGATCAGCCACGTGATCAGTGCATGATAGCCACGTGATCAGTGCATGATCAGTCGTGATCAGTGCATGATCAGCCACGTGATCAGTGCATGATCAGTCACGTGATCAGTGCATGATCAGTCACGTGATCAGTGCATGATCAGTCCACGTGATCAGTGCATGATCAGCCACGTGATCAGTGCATGATCAGCCACGTGATCAGTGCATGATCAGTTACGTGATCAGTGCATGATCAGTCACGTGATCAGTGCATGATAGCTACGTGATCAGTGCATGATCAGCCACGTGATCAGTGCATGATAGCCACGTGATCAGTGCATGATCAGTCACGTGATCAGTGCATGATCAGTCACGTGATCAGTGCATGATCAGTCACGTGATCAGTGCATGATCAATTACGTGATCAGTGCATGATCAGTCACGTGACCAGTACATGGTAGCTACGTGATCATGCATGATCAGCCACGTGAGCAGTGCATGATAGCCACGTGATCAGTGCATGATCAGTCACGTGATCAGTGCATGATCATCCACGTGATCAGTGCATGATCAGTCATGTGATCAGTGCATGATATAGCCGTGATCAGTGCATGATCAGTCGTGATCAGTGCATGATCAGCCACGTGATCAGTGCATGATAGCCAGTGATCAGTGCATGATAGCCAGTGATCAGTGCATGATCAGTCACGTGATCAGTGCATGATCAGCCACGTGATCAGTGCATGATCAGCCACGTGATCAGTGCATGATCAGCCACGTGATCAGTGCATGATCAGTTACGTGAGCAGTGTATGATCAGCCACGTGATCAGTGCATGGTCAGACACGTGAACAGTGTATGATCAGCCACGTGATCAGTGCATGATAGCCACGTGATCAGTGCATGATCAGTCACGTGATCAGTGTATGATCAGCCACGTGAACAGTGCATGCTCAGTCACGTGATCAGGGCCTGCTGAGCTGCGTGATTACTGTCTGCTCATCTGCTTGACAATTGCCAGCTGAGCTGCACGATTCCTGCCTGTCATCTGCTTGACAATTGCCAGCTGTGCTGCGTAATTCCTGCCTGCTCAGCTGCTTGATTATTGCCAGCTGAGCAGCATGATTCCTCACACCTGAGTTCCATGATTATTGCCTGCTGACTGTTTGATTCGTGCCTACTCAGCTCTTTGTTTATTGCCTCCAGAGGCACATGATCAGTGTATGATAGCAAACATGATCAGCGCATGATCAGTCACATGATCAGCGCCATTAAGTCACGTGATCACTACATGATAGTCATGTGATCAGTCCATGCTCAGTCACGGTATCAGTGCATGATCAGCCACGTGATCAGTGCATGATCAGCCACGTGATCAGTGCATGATCAGCCACGTGATCAGTGCATGATCAGTCACGTGATCAGTGCATGATCAGGCACGTGATCAGTGCATGATCAGCCACGTGATCAGTGCATGATAGCCACGTGATCAGTGCATGATCAGTCACCTGATGGGTGTATGATCAGTCACGTGACCTGTACATGGTAGCTACATGATCATTGCATGATCAGCCACGTGAGTAGTGCATGATAGCCACGTGATCAGTGCATGATCAGTCACGTGATCAGTGCATGATCAGTCACGTGATCAGTGCATGATCAGTCACGTGATCAGTGCATGATCAGCCACGTGATCAGTGCATGATCAGTCACGTGATCAGTGCATGATCAGCCACGTGATCAGTGCATGATCAGTCACGTGATCAGTGCATGATCAGCCGTGATCAGTGCATGATCAGTCACGTGATCAGTGCATGATCACCACGTGATCAGTGCATGATCAGTCACGTGATCAGTGCATGATCAGTCACGTGATCAGTGCATGATAGCTCATGATCAGTGCATGATCAGACGTGATCAGTGCATGATAGCCACGTGATCAGTGCATGATCAGTCACGTGATCAGTGCATGATCATCACGTGATCAGTGCATGATCAGCCACGTGATCAGTGCATGATCAGCCACGTGATCAGTGCATGATAGCCACGTGATCAGTGCATGATCAGCCACGTGATCAGTGCATGATCAGCCACGTGATCAGTGCATGATCAGTCACGTGATCAGTGCATGATGTACGTGATCAGTGCATGATCAGTCACGTGATCAGTGCATGATCAGTCACGTGATCAGTGCATGATAGTCCGTGATCGTGCATGATCAGCCACGTGATGTGCATGATAGCCACGTGATCAGTGCATGATCAGTCACGTGATCAGTGCATGATCAGTCACGTGATCAGTGCATGATCAGTCACGTGATCAGTGCATGATCAGCCACGTGATCAGTGCATGATAGCCACGTGATCAGTGCATGATCAGTCACGTGATCAGTGCATGATCAGCCACGTGATCAGTGCATGATCAGCCACGTGATCAGTGCATGATCAGTCACGTGATCAGTGCATGATCAGTCGTGATGACAGCCAGTGATCGCCAGCGGTGATCAGTGCATGATCAGCCACGTGATCAGTGCATGATCCACGTGATCAGTGCATGATCAGTCACGTGATCAGTGCATGATCAGCCACGTGATCAGTGCATGATCAGCCACGTGATCAGTGCATGATCAGTCACGTGATCAGTGCATGATCATCACGTGATCAGTGCATGTAGCCACGTGATCAGTGCATGATCAGCCACGTGATCAGTGCATGATAGCCACGTGATCAGTGCATGATCAGTCCGTGATCAGTGCATGATCAGTCACGTGATCAGTGCATGATGTCACGTGATCAGTGCATGATAGCCACGTGATCAGTGCATGATAGCCACGTGATCAGTGCATGATCAGTCACGTGATACATGTGTGATCAGCCACGTGATCAGTGCATGATGAGCCACGTGATCAGTGCAGGATCAATTACGTGATCAGTGCATGATCAGTCACGTGACCAGTACATGGTTGCTACGTGATCGTTGCATGATCAGCCACGTGAGCAGAGCATGATAGCCACGTGATCAGTGCATGATCAGTCACGTGATCAGTGCATGATCAGTCACGTGAACAGTGCATGATCATTCGTGATCTGTGCATGATCAGTCACGTGACCAGTATATGGTAGCTACGTGATCATTCCATGACGAGCCACGTGAGCAGTGCATGATAGCCACGTGATGTGTGCATGATGAGTTACGTGAGCAGAGTATGATCAGCCACGTGATCAGTGCATGAGTGCCGTGATCAGTGCATGATATGTCACGTGACAGGTGTGTGATCAGCCACGTGAACAGTGCATGTTCAGCCACGTGATCAGTGCATGATAGCCACGTGATCAGTGCATGATCAGTTACGTGAGCAGTGTATGATCAGCCACGTGATCAGTGCATGGTCAGACACGTGAACAGTGTATGATCAGCCACGTGATCAGTGCATGATATCCAAGTGATCAGTGCATGATCATCACGTGATCAGTGTATGATCAGCCACGTGAACAGTGCATGCTCAGTCACGTGATCAGGGCCTGCTGAGCTGCGTGATTACTGTCTGCTCATCTGCTTGACAATTGCCAGCTGAGCTGCACGATTCCTGCCTGTCATCTGCTTGACAATTGCCAGCTGTGCTGCGTAATTCCTGCCTGCTCAGCTGCTTGATTATTGCCAGCTGAGCAGCATGATTCTCACAGCTGAGTTCCATGATTATTGCCTGCTGACTGTTTGATTCGTGCCTACTCAGCTCTTTGTTTATTGCCTCCAGAGGCACATGATCAGTGTATGATAGCAAACATGATCAGTGCATGATCAGTCACATGATCAGCGCCATTAAGTCACGTGATCACTACATGATAGTCATGTGATCAGTCCATGCTCAGTCACGGTATCAGTGCATGATCAGCCACGTGATCAGTGCATGATCAGCCACGTGATCAGTGCATGATAGCCATGTGATCAGTGCATGATCAGTCACGTGATCAGTGCATGATCAGTCACGTGATCAGTGCATGATCAGTCACGTGATCAGTGCATGATCAGTCACGTGATCAGTGCATGATCAGTCACGTGATCAGTGCATGATCAGCCACGTGATCAGTGCATGATCAGCCACGTGATCAGTGCATGATCAGTCGTGATCAGTGTGATCATCATGTACAGTGCATGTAGCTACGTGATCATTGCATGATCAGCCACGTGAGCAGTGCATGATAGCCACGTGATCAGTGCATGATCAGTCACGTGATCAGTGCATGATCAGTCACGTGATCAGTGCATGATAGTCACGTGATCAGTGCATGATCAATTACGTGATCAGTGCATGATCAGTCACGTGACAAGTACATGTAGCTACGTGATCAGTGCATGATCAGCCACGTGATCAGTGCATGATAGCCACGTGATCAGTGCATGATCAGTCACATGATCAGTGCATGATCATCCACGTGATCAGTGCATGATCAGTCACGTGATCAGTGCATGATATAGACGTGATCAGTGCATGATCAGTCACGTGATCAGTGCATGATCAGCCACGTGATCAGTGCATGATAGCCAGTGATAGTGCATGATAGCCAGTGATCAGTGCATGATCAGTCACGTGATCAGTGCATGATCAGCCACGTGATCAGTGCATGATAGCCACGTGATCAGTGCATGATCAGCCACGTGATCAGTGCATGATCAGCCACGTGATCAGTGCATGATCAGCCACGTGATCAGTGCATGTCAGCCACGTGATCAGTGTATGATCAGCCGTGATCAGTGCATGATCAGCCACGTGATCAGTGCATGATAGCCACGTGATCAGTGCATGATCAGTCACGTGATCAGTGTATGATCAGCCACGTGAACAGTGCATGCTCAGTCACGTGATCTGGGCCTGCTGAGCTGCGTGATTACTGTCTGCTCATCTGCTTGACAATTGCCAGCTGAGCTGCACGATTCCTGCCTGTCATCTGCTTGACAATTGCCAGCTGTGCTGCGTAATTCCTGCCTGCTCAGCTGCTTGATTATTGCCAGCTGAGCAGCATGATTCCTCACACTGAGTTCCATGATTATTGCCTGCTGACTGTTTGATTCGTGCCTACTCAGCTCTTTGTTTATTGCCTCCAGAGGCACATGATCAGTGTATGATAGCAAACATGATCAGCGCATGATCAGTCACATGATCAGCGCCATTAAGTCACGTGATCACTACATGATAGTCATGTGATCAGTCCATGCTCAGTCACGGTGTCAGTGCATGATCATCCACGTGATCAGTGCATGATCAATAACGTGATCAGTGCATGATAGCCACGTGATCAGTGCATGATCAGTCACGTGATCAGTGCATGATCAGGGTGATCAGTGCATGATCAGCCACGTGATCAGTGCATGATAGCCACGTGATCAGTGCATGATCAGTCACCTGATGGTGTATGATCAGTCACGTGACCAGTACATGTAGCTACATGATCATTGCATGATCAGCCACGTGATAGTGCATGATAGCCACGTGATCAGTGCATGATCAGTCACGTGATCAGTGCATGATCATCACGTGATCAGTGCATGATAAGTCACGTGATCAGTGCATGATCAATTACGTGATCAGTGCATGATCAGTCCGCATGACCAGTACATGGTAGCTACGTGATCAGTGCATGATCAGCCACGTGATCAGTGCATGATAGCCACGTGATCAGTGCATGATCAGTCACGTGATCAGTGCATGATCATCCACGTGATCAGTGCATGATCAGTCACGTGATCAGTGCATGATATAGACGTGATCAGTGCATGATCAGTCACGTGATCAGTGCATGATCAGCCACGTGATCAGTGCATGATAGCCAGTGATCAGTGCATGATAGCCAGTGATCAGTGCATGATCAGTCACGTGATCAGTGCATGATCAGCCACGTGATCAGTGCATGATAGCCACGTGATCAGTGCATGATCAGCCACGTGATCAGTGCATGATCAGTTACGTGAGCAGTGTGATCAGCCACGTGATCAGTGCATGATCAGACACGTGATCAGTGTATGATCAGCCACGTGATCAGTGCATGATATCCACGTGATCAGTGCATGATCAGTCACGTGATCAGTGTATGATCAGCCACGTGAACAGTGCATGCTCAGTCACGTGATCTGGGCCTGCTGAGCTGCGTGATTACTCTGCTCATCTGCTTGACAATTGCCAGCTGAGCTGCATTCCTGCCTGTCATCTGCTTGACAATTGCCAGCTGTGCTGCGTAATTCCTGCCTGCTCAGCTGCTGATTATTGCCAGCTGAGCAGCATGATTCCTCACAGCTGAGTTCCATGATTATTGCCTGCTGACTGTTTGATTCGTGCCTACTCAGCTCTTTGTTTATTGCCTCCAGAGGCACATGATCAGTGTATGATAGCAAACATGATCAGCATGATCAGTCACATGATCAGCGCCATTAAGTCACGTGATCACTACATGATAGTCATGTGATCAGTCCATGCTCAGTCACGGTATCAGTGCATGATCAGCCACGTGATCAGTGCATGATCAGTCACATGATCAGTGTATGATCATCCACGTGATCAGTGCATGGGCAGTCATGTGATCAGTGCATGATATAGGCGTGATCAGTGCATGATCAGTCACGTGATCAGTGCATGATAGCCACGTGATCAGTGCATGATCAGTCACCTGATGGGTGTATGATCATTCACGTGACCTGTACATGGTAGCTACATGATCATTGCATGATCAGCCACGTGATAGTGCATGATAGCCACGTGATCAGTGCATGATCAGTCACGTGATCAGTGCATGATCAGTCACGTGATCAGTGCATGATCAGCCACGTGATCAGTGCATGATCAGCCACGTGATCAGTGCATGATAGCCACGTGATCAGTGCATGATCAGTCACGTGATCAGTGCATGATCAGGCACGTGATCAGTGCATGATCAGCCACGTGATCAGTGCATGATAGCCACGTGATCAGTGCATGATCAGTCACGTGATCAGTGCATGATCAGTCACTGACAGTACATGATAGCTACGTCATGCATGATCAGCCACGTGATCAGTGCATGATAGCCACGTGATCAGTGCATGATCAGTCACGTGATCAGTGCATGATCAGTCACGTGATCAGTGCATGATCAGTCACGTGATCAGTGCATATGATCAGCCACGTGATCAGTGCATGATGCCACGTGATCAGTGCATGATCAGTCACGTGATCAGTGCATGATCAGTCACGTGATCAGTGCATGATCAGCCATGATCAGTGCATGATCAGCCACGTGATCAGTGCATGATCAGTCACGTGATCAGTGCATGATAGCTCGTGATCAGTGCATGATCAGCCACGTGATCAGTGCATGATAGCCACGTGATCAGTGCATGATCAGTCACGTGATCAGTGCATGATCAGTCACGTGATCAGTGCATGATCAGTCACGTGATCAGTGCATGATCAATTCGTGATCAGTGCATGATCAGTCACGTGACCAGTGCATGGTAGCTACGTGATCATTGCATGATCAGCCACGTGATCAGTGCATGATAGCCACGTGATCAGTGCATGATAGCCACGTGATCAGTGCATGATCAGTCATGTGATCGTGTGTGATCAGCCACGTGATCAGTGCATGATATCCGTGATCAGTGCATGATAGCCACGTGATCAGTGCATGATCAGTCACGATACATGTGTGATCAGCCACGTGATCAGTGCATGATGAGCCACGTGATCAGTGCATGATCAATTACGTGATCAGTGCATGATCAGTCACGTGACCAGTACATGGTTGCTACGTGATCGTTGCATGATCAGCCACGTGAGCAGAGCATGATAGCCACGTGATCAGTGCATGATCAGTCACGTGATCAGTGCATGATCAGTCACGTGAACAGTGCATGATCATTTACGTGATCTGTGCATGATCAGTCACGTGACCAGTATATGGTAGCTACGTGATCATTCCATGACGAGCCACGTGAGCAGTGCATGATAGCCACGTGATGTGTGCATGATCAGTTACGTGAGCAGAGTATGATCAGCCACGTGATCAGTGCATGAGTGCCACGTGATCAGTGCATGATATGTCACGTGACAGGTGTGTGATCAGCCACGTGAACAGTGCATGTTCAGCCACGTGATCAGTGCATGATAGCCACGTGATCAGTGCATGATCAGTTACGTGAGCAGTGTATGATCAGCCACGTGATCAGTGCATGGTCAGACACGTGAACAGTGTATGATCAGCCACGTGATCAGTGCATGATATCAAGTGATCAGTGCATGATCATCACGTGATCAGTGTATGATCAGCCACGTGAACAGTGCATGCTCAGTCACGTGATCAGGGCCTGCTGAGCTGCGTGATTACTGTCTGCTCATCTGCTTGACAATTGCCAGCTGAGCTGCACGATTCCTGCCTGTCATCTGCTTGACAATTGCCAGCTGTGCTGCGTAATTCCTGCCTGCTCAGCTGCTTGATTATTGCCAGCTGAGCAGCATGATTCCTCACAGCTGAGTTCCATGATTATTGCCTGCTGACTGTTTGATTCGTGCCTACTCAGCTCTTTGTTTATTGCCTCCAGAGGCACATGATCAGTGTATGATAGCAAACATGATCAGTGCATGATCAGTCACATGATCAGCGCCATTAAGTCACGTGATCACTACATGATAGTCATGTGATCAGTCCATGCTCAGTCACGGTATCAGTGCATGATCAGCCACGTGATCAGTGCATGATCAGCCACGTGATCAGTGCATGATAGCCATGTGATCAGTGCATGATCAGTCACGTGATCAGTGCATGATCAGGCACGTGATCAGTGCATGATCAGTCCACGTGATCAGTGCATGATCATCCGTGATCAGTGCATGATCAGTCACGTGATCAGTGCATGATCAGCCGTGATCAGTGCATGATCAGCCATGATCAGTGCATGATCAGTCACGTGATCAGTGCATGATCAGTCACGTGATCAGTGCATGGTAGCTACGTGATCAGTGCATGATCAGCCACGTGATCAGTGCATGATAGCCACGTGATCAGTGCATGATCAGTCACGTGATCAGTGCATGATCAGTCACGTGATCAGTGCATGATCAGTCACGTGATCAGTGCATGATCAGTTACGTGATCAGTGCATGATCAGTCACGTGATCAGTGCATGGTAGCTACGTGATCAGTGCATGATCAGCCACGTGATCAGTGCATGATAGCCGTGATCAGTGCATGATCAGCCACATGATCAGTGCATGATCATCCACGTGATCAGTGCATGATCAGTCCGTGATCAGTGCATGATATACGTGATCAGTGCATGATCAGTCGTGATCAGTGCATGATCAGCCACGTGATCAGTGCATGATAGCCAGTGAATCAGTGCATGATAGCCAGTGATCAGTGCATGATCAGTCACGTGATCAGTGCATGATCAGCCACGTGATCAGTGCATGATAGCCACGTGATCAGTGCATGATCAGCCACGTGATCAGTGCATGATCAGTCACGTGAACAGTGTATGATCAGCCACGTGATCAGTGCATGATCCACGTGATCAGTGCATGATCAGTCACGTGATCAGTGTATGATCAGCCACGTGAACAGTGCATGCTCAGTCACGTGATCTGGGCCTGCTGAGCTGCGTGATTACTGTCTGCTCATCTGCTTGACAATTGCCAGCTGAGCTGCACGATTCCTGCCTGTCATCTGCTTGACAATTGCCAGCTGTGCTGCGTAATTCCTGCCTGCTCAGCTGCTTGATTATTGCCAGCTGAGCAGCATGATTCCTCACACCTGAGTTCCATGATTATTGCCTGCTGACTGTTTGATTCGTGCCTACTCAGCTCTTTGTTTATTGCCTCCAGAGGCACATGATCAGTGTATGATAGCAAACATGATCAGCGCATGATCAGTCACATGATCAGCGCCATTAAGTCACGTGATCACTACATGATAGTCATGTGATCAGTCCATGCTCAGTCACGGTATCAGTGCATGATCAGCCACGTGATCAGTGCATGATCAGCCACGTGATCAGTGCATGATCAGCCATGTGATCAGTGCATGATCAGTCACGTGATCAGTGCATGATCAGGCAGTGATCAGTGCATGATCAGCCACGTGATCAGTGCATGATAGCCACGTGATCAGTGCATGATCAGTCACCTGATGGGTGTATGATCAGTCACGTGACCAGTACATGGTAGCTACATGATCATTGCATGATCAGCCACGTGAGTAGTGCATGATAGCCACGTGATCAGTGCATGATCAGTCACGTGATCAGTGCATGATCAGTCACGTGATCAGTGCATGATAAGTCACGTGATCAGTGCATGATCAGCCACGTGATCAGTGCATGATCAGTCACGTGATCAGTGCATGATAGCTACGTGATCAGTGCATGATCAGCCACGTGATCAGTGCATGATAGCCACGTGATCAGTGCATGATCAGTCACGTGATCAGTGCATGATCATCCACGTGATCAGTGCATGATCAGTCACGTGATCAGTGCATGATATAGACGTGATCAGTGCATGATCAGTCACGTGATCAGTGCATGATCAGCCACGTGATCAGTGCATGATAGCCACGTGATCAGTGCATGATAGCCAGTGATCAGTGCATGATCAGTCACGTGATCAGTGCATGATCAGCCACGTGATCAGTGCATGATAGCCACGTGATCAGTGCATGATCAGCCACGTGATCAGTGCATGATCAGTGCGTGATCAGTGTGTGATCAGCCACGTGATCAGTGCATGATCAGACACGTGATCAGTGTATGATCAGCCACGTGATCAGTGCATGATAGCCACGTGATCAGTGCATGATCAGTCACGTGATCAGTGTATGATCAGCCACGTGAACAGTGCATGCTCAGTCACGTGATCAGGGCCTGCTGAGCTGCGTGATTACTGTCTGCTCATCTGCTTGACAATTGCCAGCTGAGCTGCACGATTCCTGCCTGTCATCTGCTTGACAATTGCCAGCTGTGCTGCGTAATTCCTGCCTGCTCAGCTGCTTGATTATTGCCAGCTGAGCAGCATGATTCCTCACAGCTGAGTTCCATGATTATTGCCTGCTGACTGTTTGATTCGTGCCTACTCAGCTCTTTGTTTATTGCCTCCAGAGGCACATGATCAGTGTATGATAGCAAACATGATCAGTGCATGATCAGTCACATGATCAGTGCCATTAAGTCACGTGATCACTGCATGATAGTCATGTGATCAGTCCATGATCAGTCAGGTGATCAGTGCATGATCAGCCACGTGATCAGTGCATGATAGCCACGTGATCAGTGTGATCAGCCACGTGATCAGTGCATGATCAGCCACGTGATCAGTGCATGATAGCCACGTGATCAGTGCATGATCAGTTACGTGATCAGTGCATGATCAGCCACGTGATCAGTGCATGGTCAGACACGTGATCAGTGTATGATCAGCCACGTGATCAGTGCATGATAGCCACGTGATCAGTGCATGATCAGTCACGTGATCAGTGTATGATCAGCCACGTGAACAGTGCATGCTCAGTCACGTGATCAGGGCCTGCTGAGCTGCGTGATTACTGTCTGCTCATCTGCTTGACAATTGCCAGCTGAGCTGCACGATTCCTGCCTGTCATCTGCTTGACAATTGCCAGCTGTGCTGCGTAATTCCTGCCTGCTCAGCTGCTTGATTATTGCCAGCTGAGCAGCATGATTCCTCACCCTGAGTTCATGATTATTGCCTGCTGACTGTTTGATTCGTGCCTACTCAGCTCTTTGTTTATTGCCTCCAGAGGCACATGATCAGTGTATGATAGCAAACATGATCAGTGCATGATCAGTCACATGATCAGCGCCATTAAGTCACGTGATCACTACATGATAGTCATGTGATCAGTCCATGATCAGTCACGTATCAGTGCATGATCAGCCACGTGATCAGTGCATGATCAGCCACGTGATCAGTGCATGATCAGCCACGTGATCAGTGCATGATCAGTCACGTGATCAGTGCATGATCAGTCACGTGATCAGTGCATGATCAGCCGTGATCAGTGCATGATAGCCACGTGATCAGTGCATGATCAGTCACGTGATGGGTGTATGATCAGTCACGTGACCAGTACATGGTAGCTACATGATCATTGCATGATCAGCCACGTGAGTAGTGCATGATAGCCACGTGATCAGTGCATGATCAGTCACGTGATCAGTGCATGATCAGCCACGTGATCAGTGCATGATCAGTCACGTGATCAGTGCATGATCAGCCACGTGATCAGTGCATGATCAGTCACGTGATCAGTGCATGATCAGCCACGTGATCAGTGCATGATCAGTCACGTGATCAGTGCATGATATCCACGTGATCAGTGCATGATCAGTCACGTGATCAGTGCATGATCAGCCACGTGATCAGTGCATGATCAGTCACGTGATCAGTGCATGATCAGTCACGTGATCAGTGCATGATAGCTACGTGATCAGTGCATGATCAGCCACGTGATCAGTGCATGATAGCCACGTGATCAGTGCATGATGATCATGTGATCAGTGCATGATCAGTCACGTGATCAGTGCATGATCAGCCACGTGATCAGTGCATGATCAGCCACGTGATCAGTGCATGATAGCCACGTGATCAGTGCATGATCAGTCACGTGATCAGTGCATGATCAGTCACGTGATCAGTGCATGATCAGCCACGTGATCAGTGCATGATAGCCACGTGATCAGTGCATGATCAGTCACGTGATCAGTGCATGATCAGTCACGTGATCAGTACATGATAGCTACATGATCAGTGCATGATCAGCCACGTGATCAGTGCATGATAGCCACGTGATCAGTGCATGATCAGTCACGTGATCAGTGCATGATCAGCCACGTGATCAGTGCATGATCAGTCACGTGATCAGTGCATGATCAGTTACGTGATCAGTGCATGATCAGTCACGTGATCAGTGCATGATAGCTACGTGATCAGTGCATGATCAGCCACGTGATCAGTGCATGATGTACACGTGATCAGTGCATGATCAGTCACGTGATCAGTGCATGATCAGTCACGTGATCAGTGCATGATCAGCCACGTGATCAGTGCATGATCAGTCACGTGATCAGTGCATGATCAGTCACGTGATCAGTGCATGATAGCTACGTGATCAGTGCATGATCAGCCACGTGATCAGTGCATGATAGCCGTGATCGTGATCAGTGCATGATCAGTCATGTGATCGTGTGTGATCAGCCACGTGATCAGTGCATGATATCCACGTGATCAGTGCATGATAGCCACGTGATCAGTGCATGATAGCCACGTGATCAGTGCATGATCAGTCACGTGATACATGTGTGATCAGCCACGTGATCAGTGCATGATGAGCCACGTGATCAGTGCATGATCAATTACGTGATCAGTGCATGATCAGTCACGTGACCAGTACATGGTTGCTACGTGATCATTGCATGATCAGCCACGTGAGCAGTGCATGATAGCCACGTGATCAGTGCATGATCAGTCACGTGATCAGTACATGATCAGTCACGTGAACAGTGCATGATCATTCGTGATCAGTGCATGATCAGTCACGTGACCAGTATATGGTAGCTACGTGATCATTCCATGACGCCACGTGAGCAGTGCATGATAGCCACGTGATGTGTGCATGATGAGTTACGTGAGCAGAGTATGATCAGCCACGTGATCAGTGCATGAGTGCCACGTGATCAGTGCATGATATGTCACGTGACAGGTGTGTGATCAGCCACGTGAACAGTGCATGTTCAGCCGTGATCAGTGCATGATAGCCACGTGATCAGTGCATGATCAGTTACGTGAGCAGTGTATGATCAGCCACGTGATCAGTGCATGGTCAGACACGTGAACAGTGTATGATCAGCCACGTGATCAGTGCATGATATCCAAGTGATCAGTGCATGATCATCACGTGATCAGTGTATGATCAGCCACGTGAACAGTGCATGCTCAGTCACGTGATCAGGGCCTGCTGAGCTGCGTGATTACTGTCTGCTCATCTGCTTGACAATTGCCAGCTGAGCTGCACGATTCCTGCCTGTCATCTGCTTGACAATTGCCAGCTGTGCTGCGTAATTCCTGCCTGCTCAGCTGCTTGATTATTGCCAGCTGAGCAGCATGATTCCTCACAGCTGAGTTCCATGATTATTGCCTGCTGACTGTTTGATTCGTGCCTACTCAGCTCTTTGTTTATTGCCTCCAGAGGCACATGATCAGTGTATGATAGCAAACATGATCAGTGCATGATCAGTCACATGATCAGCGCCATTAAGTCACGTGATCACTACATGATAGTCATGTGATCAGTCCATGCTCAGTCACGGTATCAGTGCATGATCAGCCACGTGATCAGTGCATGATAGCCACGTGATCAGTGCATGATCAGTCACGTGATCAGTGCATGATCAGTCACGTGATCAGTGCATGATCAGTCACGTGATCAGTGCATGATCAGTCACGTGATCAGTGCATGATCAGTCACGTGATCAGTGCATGATCAGCCACGTGATCAGTGCATGATCAGCCACGTGATCAGTGCATGATCAGTCACGTGATCAGTGCATGATCAGTCACGTGACCAGTACATGGTAGCCACGTGATCAGTGCATGATCAGCCACGTGAGCAGTGCATGATAGCCACGTGATCAGTGCATGATCAGTCACGTGATCAGTGCATGATCAGTCACGTGATCAGTGCATGATCAGTCACGTGATCAGTGCATGATCAGCCACGTGATCAGTGCATGATCAGTCACGTGATCAGTGCATGGCTACGTGATCAGTGCATGATCAGCCACGTGATCAGTGCATGATCACGTGATCAGTGCATGATCAGTCATGATCAGTGCATGATCATCCACGTGATCAGTGCATGATCAGTCACGTGATCAGTGCATGATATAGCCGTGATCAGTGCATGATCAGTCACGTGATCAGTGCATGATCAGCCACGTGATCAGTGCATGATAGCCAGTGATCAGTGCATGATAGCCAGTGATCAGTGCATGATCAGTCACGTGATCAGTGCATGATCAGCCACGTGATCAGTGCATGATCAGCCACGTGATCAGTGCATGATCAGCCACGTGATCAGTGCATGATCAGACACGTGAACAGTGTATGATCAGCCACGTGATCAGTGCATGATAGCCACGTGATCAGTGCATGATCAGTCACGTGATCAGTGTATGATCAGCCACGTGAACAGTGCATGCTCAGTCACGTGATCTGGGCCTGCTGAGCTGCGTGATTACTGTCTGCTCATCTGCTTGACAATTGCCAGCTGAGCTGCACGATTCCTGCCTGTCATCTGCTTGACAATTGCCAGCTGTGCTGCGTAATTCCTGCCTGCTCAGCTGCTTGATTATTGCCAGCTGAGCAGCATGATTCCTCACAGCTGAGTTCCATGATTATTGCCTGCTGACTGTTTGATTCGTGCCTACTCAGCTCTTTGTTTATTGCCTCCAGAGGCACATGATCAGTGTATGATAGCAAACATGATCAGCGCATGATCAGTCACATGATCAGCGCCATTAAGTCACGTGATCACTACATGATAGTCATGTGATCAGTCCATGCTCAGTCACGGTATCAGTGCATGATCAGCCACGTGATCAGTGCATGATCAGTCACGTGATCAGTGCATGATCAGCCACGTGATCAGTGCATGATCAGTCACGTGATCAGTGCATGATCAGGCACGTGATCAGTGCATGATCAGCCACGTGATCAGTGCATGATAGCCACGTGATCAGTGCATGATCAGTCACCTGATGGGTGTATGATCAGTCACGTGACCGTACATGGTAGCTACATGATCATTGCATGATCAGCCACGTGAGTAGTGCATGATAGCCACGTGATCAGTGCATGATCAGTCACGTGATCAGTGCATGATCAGTCACGTGATCAGTGCATGATCAGTCACGTGATCAGTGCATGATCAATTCGTGATCAGTGCATGATCAGTCACGTGATCAGTGCATGATAGCTACGTGATCAGTGCATGATCAGCCACGTGATCAGTGCATGATAGCCACGTGATCAGTGCATGATCAGTCACATGATCAGTGTATGATCAGCCACGTGATCAGTGCATGATCAGTCACGTGATCAGTGCATGATATAGACGTGATCAGTGCATGATCAGTCGTGATCAGTGCATGATCAGCCACGTGATCAGTGCATGATCAGAGTGCCATGATGTGATGATCAGTGCATGATCAGTCACGTGATCAGTGCATGATCAGCCACGTGATCAGTGCATGATAGCCACGTGATCAGTGCATGATCACGTGATCAGTGCATGATCAGTCACGTGATCAGTGCATGATCAGCCACGTGATCAGTGCATGATCAGCCACGTGATCAGTGCATGATCAGCCACGTGATCAGTGCATGATAGCCACGTGATCAGTGCATGATCAGTCACGTGATCAGTGTATGATCAGCCACGTGATCAGTGCATGATAGCCACGTGATCAGTGCATGATCAGTCACGTGATCAGTGTATGATCAGCCACGTGAACAGTGCATGCTCAGTCACGTGATCAGGGCCTGCTGAGCTGCGTGATTACTGTCTGCTCATCTGCTTGACAATTGCCAGCTGAGCTGCACGATTCCTGCCTGTCATCTGCTTGACAATTGCCAGCTGTGCTGCGTAATTCCTGCCTGCTCAGCTGCTTGATTATTGCCAGCTGAGCAGCATGATTCCTCACACTGAGTTCCATGATTATTGCCTGCTGACTGTTTGATTCGTGCCTACTCAGCTCTTTGTTTATTGCCTCCAGAGGCACATGATCAGTGTATGATAGCAAACATGATCAGTGCATGATCAGTCACATGATCAGCGCCATTAAGTCACGTGATCACTACATGATAGTCATGTGATCAGTCCATGCTCAGTCACGTATCAGTGCATGATCAGCCACGTGATCAGTGCATGATAGTCACGTGATCAGTGTATGATCAGCCACGTGATCAGTGCATGATCAGCCACGTGATCAGTGCATGATCAGCCACGTGATCAGTGCATGATCAGTTACGTGATCAGTGCATGATCAGCCACGTGATCAGTGCATGGTCAGTCACGTGATCAGTGTATGATCAGCCACGTGATCAGTGCATGATAGCCACGTGATCAGTGCATGATCAGTCACGTGATCAGTGTATGATCAGCCACGTGATCAGTGCATGCTCAGTCACGTGATCAGGGCCTGCTGAGCTGCGTGATTACTGTCTGCTCATCTGCTTGACAATTGCCAGCTGAGCTGCACGATTCCTGCCTGTCATCTGCTTGACAATGATCAGCTGTGCTGCGTAATTCCTGCCTGCTCAGCTGCTTGATTATTGCCAGCTGAGCAGCATGATTCCTCACACCTGAGTTCCATGATTATTGCCTGCTGACTGTTTGATCGTGCCTACTCAGCTCTTTGTTTATTGCCTCCAGAGGCACATGATCAGTGTATGATAGCAAACATGATCAGCATGATCAGTCACATGATCAGTGCATTAAGTCACGTGATCACTACATGATAGTCATGTGATCAGTCCATGATCAGTCACGGTATCAGTGCATGATCAGCCACGTGATCAGTGCATGATCAGCCACGTGATCAGTGCATGATCAGCCACGTGATCAGTGCATGATCAGTCACGTGATCAGTGCATGATCAGCACGTGATCAGTGCATGATCAGCCACGTGATCAGTGCATGATAGCCACGTGATCAGTGCATGATCAGTCACGTGATCAGTGTATGATCAGTCACGTGACCAGTACATGGTAGCTACATGATCATTGCATGATCAGCCACGTGATAGTGCATGATAGCCACGTGATCAGTGCATGATCAGTCACGTGATCAGTGCATGATCAGTCACGTGATCAGTGCATGATCAGTCACGTGATCAGTGCATGATCAGCCACGTGATCAGTGCATGATCAGTCACGTGATCAGTGCATGATCAGCCACGTGATCAGTGCATGATCAGTCACGTGATCAGTGCATGATATAGGCGTGATCAGTGCATGATCAGTCACGTGATCAGTGCATGATAGCCACGTGATCAGTGCATGATCAGTCACGTGATCAGTGCATGATCAGTCACGTGATCAGTGCATGTGGCTACATGATCAGTGCATGATCAGCCACGTGATCAGTGCATGACCACGTGATCAGTGCATGATAGTCACGTGATCAGTGCATGATCAGTCACGTGATCAGTGCATGATCAGCCACGTGATCAGTGCATGATCAGCCACGTGATCAGTGCATGATAGCCACGTGATCAGTGCATGATCAGTCACGTGATCAGTGCATGATCAGCACGTGATCAGTGCATGATCAGCCACGTGATCAGTGCATGATAGCCACGTGATCAGTGCATGATCAGTCACGTGATCAGTGCATGATCAGTCACGTGATCAGTACATGATAGCTGCATGATCAGTGCATGATCAGCCACGTGATCAGTGCATGATAGCCACGTGATCAGTGCATGATCAGTCACGTGATCAGTGCATGATCAGCCATGCGTGATCAGTGCATGATCAGTCACGTGATCAGTGCATGATCAGTACGTGATCAGTGCATGATCAGTCACGTGATCAGTATAAGCTACGTGATCAGTGCATGATCAGCCACGTGATCAGTGCATGATAGCCACGTGATCAGTGCATGATCAGTCACGTGATCAGTGCATGATCAGTCACGTGATCAGTGCATGATCAGTCACGTGATCAGTGCATGATCAGTTCGTGATCAGTGCATGATCAGTCACGTGATCAGTGCATGGTAGCTACGTGATCAGTGCATGATCAGCCACGTGATCAGTGCATGATAGCCACGTGATCAGTGCATGATAGCCACGTGATCAGTGCATGATCAGTCACGTGATACGTGTGTGATCAGCCACGTGATCAGTGCATGATATCCACGTGATCAGTGCATGATAGCCACGTGATCAGTGCATGATAGCCACGTGATCAGTGCATGATCAGTCACGTGATACATGTGTGATCAGCCACGTGATCAGTGCATGATGAGCCACGTGATCAGTGCATGATCAATTACGTGATCAGTGCATGATCAGTCACGTGACCAGTACATGGTTGCTCGTGATCATTGCATGATCAGCCACGTGAGCAGTGCATGATAGCCACGTGATCAGTGCATGATCAGTCACGTGATCAGTGCATGATCAGTCACGTGACAGTGCATGATCATTACGTGATCAGTGCATGATCAGTCACGTGACCAGTATATGGTAGCTACGTGATCATTCCATGAGAACGTGAGCAGTGCATGATAGCCACGTGATGTGTGCATGATCAGTTACGTGAGCAGAGTATGATCAGCCACGTGATCAGTGCATGAGGCCACGTGATCAGTGCATGATATGTCACGTGACAGGTGTGTGATCAGCCACGTGAACAGTGCATGTTCAGCCACGTGATCAGTGCATGATAGCCACGTGATCAGTGCATGATCAGTTACGTGAGCAGTGTATGATCAGCCACGTGATCAGTGCATGGTCAGACACGTGAACAGTGTATGATCAGCCACGTGATCAGTGCATGATATCCAAGTGATCAGTGCATGATCATCACGTGATCAGTGTATGATCAGCCACGTGAACAGTGCATGCTCAGTCACGTGATCAGGGCCTGCTGAGCTGCGTGATTACTGTCTGCTCATCTGCTTGACAATTGCCAGCTGAGCTGCACGATTCCTGCCTGTCATCTGCTTGACAATTGCCAGCTGTGCTGCGTAATTCCTGCCTGCTCAGCTGCTTGATTATTGCCAGCTGAGCAGCATGATTCCTCACAGCTGAGTTCCATGATTATTGCCTGCTGACTGTTTGATTCGTGCCTACTCAGCTCTTTGTTTATTGCCTCCAGAGGCACATGATCAGTGTATGATAGCAAACATGATCAGTGCATGATCAGTCACATGATCAGCGCCATTAAGTCACGTGATCACTACATGATAGTCATGTGATCAGTCCATGCTCAGTCACGGTATCAGTGCATGATCAGCCACGTGATCAGTGCATGATCAGCCAGTGATCAGTGCATGATCAGCCACGTGATCAGTGCATGATCAGTCACGTGATCAGTGCATGATCAGGCACGTGATCAGTGCATGATCAGTCACGTGATCAGTGCATGATCAGTCACGTGATCAGTGCATGATCAGTCACGTGATCAGTGCATGATCAGCCACGTGATCAGTGCATGATCAGCCATGATCAGTGCATGATCAGCCACGTGATCAGTGCATGATCAGTCACGTGACCAGTGCATGATAGCTACGTGATCAGTGCATGATCAGCCATGATCAGTGCATGATAGCCACGTGATCAGTGCATGATCAGTCACGTGATCAGTGCATGATCAGTCACGTGATCAGTGCATGATCAGCCACGTGATCAGTGCATGATCAATCACGTGATCAGTGCATGATCACTCACGTGATCAGTACATGGTAGCTACGTGATCAGTGCATGATCAGCGTGATCAGTGCATGATAGCCACGTGATCAGTGCATGATCAGTCACGTGATCAGTGCATGATCATCCACGTGATCAGTGCATGATCAGTCACGTGATCAGTGCATGATCAGACGTGATCAGTGCATGATCAGTCACGTGATCAGTGCATGATCAGCCACGTGATCAGTGCATGATAGCCACGTGATCAGTGCATGATCAGCCAGTGATCAGTGCATGATCAGTCACGTGATCAGTGCATGATCAGCCACGTGATCAGTGCATGATCAGCCACGTGATCAGTGCATGATCAGCCACGTGATCAGTGCATGATCAGCACGTGATCAGTGTATGATCAGCCACGTGATCAGTGCATGATAGCCACGTGATCAGTGCATGATCAGTCACGTGATCAGTGTATGATCAGCCACGTGAACAGTGCATGCTCAGTCACGTGATCAGGGCCTGCTGAGCTGCGTGATTACTGTCTGCTCATCTGCTTGACAATTGCCAGCTGAGCTGCACGATTCCTGCCTGTCATCTGCTTGACAATTGCCAGCTGTGCTGCGTAATTCCTGCCTGCTCAGCTGCTTGATTATTGCCAGCTGAGCAGCATGATTCCTCACCTGAGTTCCATGATTATTGCCTGCTGACTGTTTGATTCGTGCCTACTCAGCTCTTTGTTTATTGCCTCCAGAGGCACATGATCAGTGTATGATAGCAAACATGATCAGCGCATGATCAGTCACATGATCAGCGCCATTAAGTCACGTGATCACTACATGATAGTCATGTGATCAGTCCATGCTCAGTCACGGTATCAGTGCATGATCAGCCACGTGATCAGTGCATGATCAGCCACGTGATCAGTGCATGATCAGCCACGTGATCAGTGCATGATCAGTCACGTGATCAGTGCATGATCAGGCACGTGATCAGTGCATGATCAGCCACGTGATCAGTGCATGATAGCCACGTGATCAGTGCATGATCAGTCACCTGATGGGTGTATGATCAGTCACGTGACAGTACATGGTAGCTACATGATCATTGCATGATCAGCCACGTGAGTAGTGCATGATAGCCACGTGATCAGTGCATGATCAGTCACGTGATCAGTGCATGATCAGTCACGTGATCAGTGCATGATAAGTCCGTGATCAGTGCATGATCAGCCACGTGATCAGTGCATGATCACCACGTGATCAGTGCATGATCATCACGTGATCAGTGCATGATCAGCCACGTGATCAGTGCATGATAGCCACGTGATCAGTGCATGATCAGTCACATGATCAGTGTATGATCATCCGGGTGATCAGTGCATGATCAGTCACGTGATCAGTGCATGATCAGGCACGTGATCAGTGCATGATCAGTCTGCGTGATCAGTGCATGATCAGCCCGCGTGATCAGTACGCATGTAGTTAATGAGTACACGATAGCCAGATGATCAGTGCATGATCAGTCACGTGATCAGTGCATGATCAGTGATGATCAGTGCATGATCATTGATAGTCAGTGTATGATCAGCCACGTGATCAGTGCATGTCAGCCACGTGAGCAGTGCATGATAGCCACGTGATCAGTGCATGATCAGTCACGTGATCAGTACATGATCAGTCACGTGAACAGTGCATGATCATTCGTGATCTGTGCATGATCAGTCACGTGACCAGTATATGGTAGCTACGTGATCATTCATGACGAGCCACGTGCAGTGCATGATAGCCACGTGATGTGCATGATGATTCACGTGAGAGTATGATCAGCCACGTGATCAGTGCATGAGTGCCACGTGATCAGTGCATGATATGTCACGTGACAGGTGTGTGATCAGCCACGTGAACAGTGCATGTTCAGCCACGTGATCAGTGCATGATAGCCACGTGATCAGTGCATGATCAGTTACACAGCAGTGTGCATCAGCCACGTGATCAGTGCATGGTCAGACACGTGAACAGTGTATGATCAGCCACGTGATCAGTGCATGATATCCAAGTGATCAGTGCATGATCATCACGTGATCAGTGTATGATCAGCCACGTGAACAGTGCATGCTCAGTCACGTGATCAGGGCCTGCTGAGCTGCGTGATTACTGTCTGCTCATCTGCTTGACAATTGCCAGCTGAGCTGCACGATTCCTGCCTGTCATCTGCTTGACAATTGCCAGCTGTGCTGCGTAATTCCTGCCTGCTCAGCTGCTTGATTATTGCCAGCTGAGCAGCATGATTCCTCACAGCTGAGTTCCATGATTATTGCCTGCTGACTGTATGATTCGTGCCTACTCAGCTCTTTGTTTATTGCCTCCAGAGGCACATGATCAGTGTATGATAGCAAACATGATCAGTGCATGATCAGTCACATGATCAGCGCCATTAAGTCACGTGATCACTACATGATAGTCATGTGATCAGTCCATGCTCAGTCACGTATCAGTGCATGATCAGCCACGTGATCAGTGCATGATCAGCCACGTGATCAGTGCATGATAGCCATGTGATCAGTGCATGATATGCAATGCGTGATCAGTGCCATGGCGATCAGGCAGTGATCAGTGCATGATCAGTCACGTGATCAGTGCATGATCAGTCACGTGATCAGTGCATGATCATGCGTGATCAGTGCATGATCAGCCACGTGATCAGTGCATGATCAGCCACGTGATCAGTGCATGATCAGTCACGTGATCAGTGCATGATCATCACGTGACCAGTACATGGTAGCTGCGTGATCATTGCATGATCAGCCACGTGATCAGTGCATGATAGCGTGATCAGTGCATGATCAGTCACGTGATCAGTGCATGATCAGTCACGTGATCAGTGTGATCAGTCACGTGATCAGTGCATGCTGATGAATTCTGTGATCAGTGCATGATGCCACGTGATCAGTGCATGATAGCTACGTGATCAGTGCATGATCAGCACGTGACATGCATGATCGCCACGTGATCAGTGCATGATCAGCCGTGATCAGTGTGATAGTCATCAGGTGATCAGTGCATGATCAGTCACGTGATCAGTGCATGATAGCCAATGATCAGTGCATGATCAGTCGTGATCAGTGCATGATCAGCCACGTGATCAGTGCATGATGCGCCAGTGAATGATTTTGCGTGACAGATGATCAGTGCATGATCAGTCACGTGTCAGTGCATGATCAGCCACGTGAAGTGCATGATAGCCACAGTCAGTGTAGCATGATCAGCCACGTGATCAGTGCATGATCAGTCCGTGATCAGTGTATGATCAGCCACGTGATCAGTGCATGATAGCCACGTGATCAGTGCATGATCATCACGTGATCAGTGTATGATCAGCCACGTGAACAGTGCATGCTCAGTCACGTGATCTGGGCCTGCTGAGCCGTGATTACTGTCTGCTCATCTGCTTGACAATTGCCCTGAGCTGCACGATTCCTGCCTGTCATCTGCTTGACAATTGCCAGCTGTGCTGCGTAATTCCTGCCTGCTCAGCTGCTTGATTATTGCCAGCTGAGCAGCATGATTCCTCACACCTGAGTTCCATGATTATTGCCTGCTGACTGTTTGATTCGTGCCTACTCAGCTCTTTGTTTATTGCCTCCAGAGGCACATGATCAGTGTATGATAGCAAACATGATCAGTGCATGATCAGTCACATGATCAGCGCCATTAAGTCACGTGATCACTACATGATAGTCATGTGATCAGTCCATGCTCAGTCACGGTATCAGTGCATGATCAGCCACGTGATCAGTGCATGATCAGTCACGTGATCAGTGCATGATCAGCCACGTGATCAGTGCATGATCAGTCACGTGATCAGTGCATGATCAGGCACGTGATCAGTGCATGATCAGTCACGTGATCAGTGCATGATAGCCACGTGATCAGTGCATGATCAGTCACCTGATGGGTGTATGATCAGTCACGTGACCTGTACATGGTAGCTACAGATCATTGCATGATCAGCCACGTGAGTAGTGCATGATAGCCACGTGATCAGTGCATGATCAGTCACGTGATCAGTGCATGATCAGTCCATTGATCAGTGCATGATAAGTCACGTGATCAGTGCATGATCAGCCACGTGATCAGTGCATGATCAGTCACGTGATCAGTGCATGATAGCTACGTGATCAGTGCATGATCAGCCACGTGATCAGTGCATGATAGCCACGTGATCAGTGCATGATCAGTCACATGATCAGTGCATGATCATCACGTGATCAGTGCATGATCAGTCATGTGATCAGTGCATGATATAGACGTGATCAGTGCATGATCAGTCACGTGATCAGTGCATGATCAGCCACGTGATCAGTGCATGATCAGCCACGTGAATCAGTGCATGATCAGCCACGTGATCAGTGCATGATCAGTCACGTGATCAGTGCATGATCAGCCACGTGATCAGTGCATGATAGCCACGTGATCAGTGCATGATCAGCCACGTGATCAGTGCATGATCAGTCACGTGATCAGTGCATGATCAGCCACGTGATCAGTGCATGATCAGCCACGTGATCAGTGCATGATCAGCCACGTGATCAGTGCATGATCAGCCACGTGATCAGTGCATGATCAGTCACGTGATCAGTGTATGATCAGCCACGTGATCAGTGCATGATAGCCACGTGATCAGTGCATGATCAGTCACGTGATCAGTGTATGATCAGCCACGTGAACAGTGCATGCTCAGTCACGTGATCAGGGCCTGCTGAGCTGCGTGATTACTGTCTGCTCATCTGCTTGACAATTGCCAGCTGAGCTGCACGATTCCTGTCATCTGTTGACAATTGCCAGCTGTGCTGCGTAATTCCTGCCTGCTCAGCTGCTTGATTATTGCCAGCTGAGCAGCATGATTCCTCACGTGAGTTCCATGATTATTGCCTGCTGACTGTTTGATTCGTGCCTACTCAGCTCTTTGTTTATTGCCTCCAGAGGCACATGATCAGTGTATGATAGCAAACATGATCAGTGCATGATCAGTCACATGATCAGTGCCATTAAGTCACGTGATCACTACATGATAGTCATGTGTCAGTCATGCTCATCACGGTATCAGTGCATGATCAGCCACGTGATCAGTGCATGATAGTCACGTGATCAGTGTATGATCAGCCACGTGATCAGTGCATGATCAGCCACGTGATCAGTGCATGATAGCCACGTGATCAGTGCATGATCAGTTACGTGATCAGTGTGATCACCACGTGATCAGTGCATGGTCAGACACGTGAACAGTGTATGATCAGCCACGTGATCAGTGCATGATAGCCACGTGATCAGTGCATGATCAGTCACGTGATCAGTGTATGATCAGCCACGTGAACAGTGCATGATCAGTCACGTGATCAGGGCCTGCTGAGCTGCGTGATTACTGTCTGCTCATCTGCTTGACAATTGCCAGCTGAGCCACACGATTCCTGCCTGTCCTGTGACAATTGCCATCAGCTGTGCTGCGTAATTCCTGCCTGCTCAGCTGTGATTATTGCCAGCTGAGCAGCATGATTCCTCACACCTGAGTTCCATGATTATTGCCTGCTGACTGTTTGATCAGTGCCTACTCAGCTCTTTGTTTATTGCCTCCAGAGGCACATGATCAGTGTATGATAGCAAACATGATCAGTGCATGATCAGTCACATGATCAGCAGTGCATTAAGTCCGTGATCACTGCATGATAGTCACGTGATCAGTGCATGATCAGTCACGTATCAGTGCATGATCAGCCACGTGATCAGTGCATGATCAGCCACGTGATCAGTGCATGATCAGCCACGTGATCAGTGCATGATCATCCATGATCAGTGCATGATCAGTCACGTGATCAGTGCATGATCAGCCACGTGATCAGTGCATGATAGCCACGTGATCAGTGCATGATCAGTCACGTGATCAGTGCATGATCAGTCACGTGACCAGTACATGGTAGCTACGTGATCATTGCATGATCAGCCACGTGATAGTGCATGATAGCCACGTGATCAGTGCATGATCAGTCCACGTGATCAGTCATGATCAGTGCGTGAACAGTGCATGATCAGTTATCACGTGATCAGTGCATGATCAGCACGTGATCAGTGCATGATCAGTCACACTGATCAGTGCATGATCAGCCACGTGATCAGTGCATGGCATGATCACGTGATCAGTGCATGATATAGACGTGATCAGTGCATGATCAGTCACGTGATCAGTGCATGATAGCCACGTGATCAGTGCATGATCAGTCACACAGTCAGTGCATGATCAGTCACGTGATCAGTGCATGATAGCCACAGTCAGTGCATGATCAGCCACGTGATCAGTGCATGATAGCCACGTGATCAGTGCATGATAGTCACGTGATCAGTGCATGATCAGTCACGTGATCAGTGCATGATCAGCCGTGATCAGTGCATGATCAGCCACGTGATCAGTGCATGATAGCCACGTGATCAGTGCATGATCAGTCACGTGATCAGTGCATGATCAGTCAGGTGATCAGTGCATGATCAGCCACGTGATCAGTGCATGATAGCCACGTGATCAGTGCATGATCAGTCACGTGATCAGTGCATGATCAGTCACGTGATCAGTACATGGTAGCTACGTGATCAGTGCATGATCAGCCACGTGATAGTGCATGATAGCCACGTGATCAGTGCATGATCAGTCACGTGATCAGTGCATGATCAGCCACGTGATCAGTGCATGATCAGCCACGTGATCAGTGCATGATCAATTACGTGATCAGTGCATGATCAGTCACGTGATCAGTGCATGATAGCCACGTGATCAGTGCATGATCAGCCACGTGATCAGTGCATGATAGCCACGTGATCAGTGCATGATCAGTCACGTGATCAGTGCATGATCAGCCACGTGATCAGTGCATGATCAGTCACGTGATCAGTGCATGATCAGTCACGTGATCAGTGCATGATCAGTCACGTGATCAGTGCATGGTAGCTACGTGATCATTGCATGATCAGCCACGTGATCAGTGCATGATAGCCACGTGATCTGCATGATAGCCACGTGATCAGTGCATGATCAGTCATGTGATACGTGTGTGATCAGCCACGTGATCAGTGCATGATATCCACGTGATCAGTGCATGATCACGTGATCAGTGCATGATAGCCACGTGATCAGTGCATGATCAGTCACGTGATCATGTGTGATCAGCCACGTGATCAGTGCATGATGAGCCACGTGATCAGTGCATGATCAATTCATGATCAGTGCATGATCAGTCACGTGACCAGTACATGGTTGCTACGTGATCAGTGCATGATCAGCCACGTGAGCAGTGCATGATAGCCACGTGATCAGTGCATGATCAGTCACGTGATCAGTGCATGATCAGTCACGTGAACAGTGCATGATCAGCCACGTGATGATCTGTGCATGATCAGTCACGTGACCAGTATATGGTAGCTACGTGATCATTCCATGACGAGCCACGTGAGCAGTGCATGATAGCCACGTGATGTGTGCATGATCAGTTACGTGAGCAGAGTATGATCAGCCACGTGATCAGTGCATGAGTGCCACGTGATCAGTGCATGATATGTCACGTGACAGGTGTGTGATCAGCCACGTGAACAGTGCATGTTCAGCCACGTGATCAGTGCATGATAGCCACGTGATCAGTGCATGATCAGTTACGTGAGCAGTGTATGATCAGCCACGTGATCAGTGCATGGTCAGACACGTGAACAGTGTATGATCAGCCACGTGATCAGTGCATGATATCCAAGTGATCAGTGCATGATCATCACGTGATCAGTGTATGATCAGCCACGTGAACAGTGCATGCTCAGTCACGTGATCAGGGCCTGCTGAGCTGCGTGATTACTGTCTGCTCATCTGCTTGACAATTGCCAGCTGAGCTGCACGATTCCTGCCTGTCATCTGCTTGACAATTGCCAGCTGTGCTGCGTAATTCCTGCCTGCTCAGCTGCTTGATTATTGCCAGCTGAGCAGCATGATTCCTCACAGCTGAGTTCCATGATTATTGCCTGCTGACTGTTTGATTCGTGCCTACTCAGCTCTTTGTTTATTGCCTCCAGAGGCACATGATCAGTGTATGATAGCAAACATGATCAGTGCATGATCAGTCACATGATCAGCGCCATTAAGTCACGTGATCACTACATGATAGTCATGTGATCAGTCCATGCTCAGTCACGGTATCAGTGCATGATCAGCCACGTGATCAGTGCATGATAGCCACGTGATCAGTGCATGATCAGTCACGTGATCAGTGCATGATCAGTCACGTGATCAGTGCATGATCAGTCACGTGATCAGTGCATGATCAGTCACGTGATCAGTGCATGATCAGTCACGTGATCAGTGCATGATCAGCCACGTGATCAGTGCATGATCAGCCACGTGATCAGTGCATGATCAGCCACGTGATCAGTGCATGATCAGTCACGTGACCAGTATGGTAGCTACGTGATCAGTGCATGATCAGCCACGTGATCAGTGCATGATAGCCACGTGATCAGTGCATGATCAGTCACGTGATCAGTGCATGATCAGCCACGTGATCAGTGCATGATCAGTCACGTGATCAGTGCATGATCAGTTACGTGATCAGTGCATGATCAGTCACGTGATCAGTGCATGGTCAGCTACGTGATCATTGCATGATCAGCCACGTGATCAGTGCATGATAGCCACGTGATCAGTGCATGATCAGTCACATGATCAGTGTATGATCAGCCACGTGATCAGTGCATGATCAGTCACGTGATCAGTGCATGATAGCCATTGATCAGTGCATGATCAGTCACGTGATCAGTGCATGATCAGCCACGTGATCAGTGCATGATAGCCACGTGAATCAGTGCATGATAAGTGCCACGTGATCAGTGCATGATCAGTCACGTGATCAGTGCATGATCAGCCACGTGATCAGTGCATGATAGCCACTGATCAGTGTATGATCAGCCACGTGATCAGTGCATGATCAGCCACGTGATCAGTGTAT